>NC_142443.1:30300000-30382500 GCF_059453495.1 Arachis ipaensis
AGCACAAATAGTGCCTGGAACTTGGAGCTAGGCCACGAAAACTTGGACGCTAATGTAAATGAGGAAGATTCTCTTGATCAAGAAGTTGAAGATCTCTTTGTTACTTCTTGAGCTCAAAGTCGCAAAGAATTTTGGACGATTAAGATCATCGGTAACATATATATAATTTTTCTTATTCAACGTGATTTAGACTCTATGTTATATATTAATTTTCTTGCATGTTGTCCACAATGGATACATATATAAAGTTATTCTATTCTTTATAGATTCCAATGGCACAATCAAGCCAGAAAAATTAAGTGTGAGGGAGGCTATAGAACGGCCTAATGGTAGAAGGATCATGCTCAAGTTCAACAACGAAATGCAACCAATTAAAGATGAAGCTGGACTGTTGAGTGACGTTCTTGGTCTGGTAGGAGCTGACTATGGAAAATTTCCTATTTATGAGAAAAGTTGGCATAAGATTACCACTAAAGACAAGGTGTATAATGAATGTGTAAAGGTAAAATTTTATATCCATGTTGAATTAAATCTACTTCGTTTGACAATTATTAACAATTGTATTATCTATGCAGCAAATTTTCTACTTTGATGAAGATAGTAAATGAACTATCAACAAAAATATTTTGAAAAGTATGGAAAAGTCCTAAAAGGATACAAGGCTGAGATTGTATGATGATTATTACAACCCAACATCAACGACTGAACAAAATATTGAGAACCGCCTGCCAAGAATTGATCGAGAGCATTGGAGATGGTTCCTTGACTATCGCAGTAAACTTGAGATGCAGGTAATCTAGTATATCATTTGTAATACAACAATACTATTTATCTTGCGTTGAGTCTTTTTAAATTAGTTTCTAATCACCCTTTATCTCTGATAGACCACAATAGGAGAAGTGTAGGAAAAACACGATGAATCGATCAAAACAACTATATACCCACACTGGCAGTTCGAAAAGCTTGGCAAGGCAGAGGGAAGAAGAGGTACTTTACTTTTTTATTCACTCTTTGGACTATCTATGTGTCTACATTCTCCTTAATTATGTGGAATACGGTAATGGCATAAACTTTGTTGTTACAGTCGGAACAATAAGGGAGGAGAGTCGGTAGAGGAGAGTTATGGATCACAGTGCACCAAAAAAAAGATTCCTATATCAATGATGAAGCAAGAGCAATTGGTGTAAGTACGACTTATTATAATTGATCGATAAAATTATGATCTCTCATAGGTTAATTGTTTAATTTATTGTGTTTTACCCAATTATTTTTTGAAATAGATCCCTTTATTAGTATGAGAGTATAAGTTGTTGACTCATTAATATACTTATAGACTTGTAGTGGTTGAATGTTATTTTACTGTGATGAAAGTCATGCAGTTAATTATCCTATTTGGCGTGTTCTTGACATAAGATAGACCAATCAATAAAAATATTGTATTTGCAGATTTTTGTCTGTAGGAAAGACTTGAGGAGATTGAGCAACAGGACGAGTTTCTAGAGTGTTGTCTCAAAATGATTCTTTTGCTCAAATTCTCGGAAAAGAGAAACTAGGTAGAGTGCGTGGTGTGGGTTTCAGACCGACTCTTAGACAACTCTTCTGTTTGAATTCGCATCCGTCAGGCAACGGAGTTCAAGTAGAGGAGACCCAGAGGAAGTTGCTTGAACTATAGGCAGAGTTGGAAGCTGAGAAATTGAAAAGGAATGCGATGGAGGATGAAGTAGCAGCAGAGAAGAAAAAGTGGCAGGCGATAGAGAGTGCTCCGAGATATCTATTTCAACGGCAGGGTGAGGAGCTGCCACCAGATATTGTCAAAAATAGTATATTAGGATTGAAATTATTTTGGTTTGAAGCAAACATTTTTTTTAAATTTGACTAAGCAACTCTTTGCAAGAGATTTGTTTTATTGATATTTTTATAAATATATTATTTTATTTTGTAGATAATTTTTTTGTTTTTGCCACAAGTTTAGATTCTAGGGCTAAAAATATTAAGACTAAAAATATTAAAAAATCCAAAAAATAAAAAAAAATAAATCTATAATATTTTTAAAAAAATATGCGATTTTAAACAAAACCCAAATTTTTTTAAAACTTTTTCTGAATTTAGCGGCGATTTTATACCGCCAAAAAGGTCTTAAATTTTGAAAAATCCATCTTAGATTGATGCTGTTTGTAACCGTCAGTAAACATGCTCGAAACCTACAGTTCGATATTAAGGCAGTTTAAAAACCGCCCAAAATAGCCGTAAACCTGAAAAAAATTGTGTTAAATAGCGGCGGTCCGTAACCGCTGGTAAACATGAGCGAAAGCGTGACATTGACATCTTGCGGCGGTTTTTTAATTAGTTGCCGCAAAATATTGATTCAGCGGCGGTTACTGGAAAAACTGCCACAAAACCCTATCCCTGCGCCAATAACCAGGATAGTTCCCTAAGCCACTGGCGTTTGATTTTGTGGCAGTTTAAAACCACCGCTAATCATGAAAAAAGACCGCCACTATGTCCCGTGTCCTCTTGTAGTAATATTTTGCGTTATTGTTGTAACAAATACTAGACTATTTAATGCCAACGAGCTATAACTCAAATGGCATAGTCGCTCCATACTCATCTAAGAGGTCGCAGGTTCGAGTCTCCCTATCTTCGGTAAAAAAAATACTATACTATTTAATATTATAATATTTAGTATATGTAAAAATTGAATATATTTACAAGAGATTTTTAATTCAAATTAAAAAAATTAATTATTTTTTTAGTTTTAAATATTATTTACTAATGTAATGAAAAAGTAAAAATAAGGGTTAAGTACGATTTTGGTCCCTAACGTAGAGGCCGAAATTTTTTTTTGTCTCCGACCTTTCTTTTGCTACAAAATGGTCCCTAAGGTTTCAGTTTGTTTAAAAATCATCCTTCGGAACAAAATGCCCTTCCCCCCATCTTCTCCAAAATGTAGAAACAGAAGCAGAATGCAGAAGCAGAAAGCAGAAGCAGTAAAACAACAACAACAACAATTAGAAGAACAACACCAACAACAATAATAGATAATGAAATCAAAGCAACAACAAAAGCAAAACCAGAAGAAGAAGCAGAAATAGAAAAATTAAAGGAAAAAGGGTTGCGACGGTGGTGAAAAAGGAGGGGCTGCAGCGGTAAACTGTGAATCGCGAGGAGAGGAGAAATGCGGTGGTGGTGGCGAATCGCGTGGAAAGGGCTACAACAGTTGTGGCGACGCCGCGAATTGCAACGAGAACGGCAAGGAAGCAGCGGTGGCGGCGGCGGCATGACGGCCACCTTTTCCACACCCCCTGTGACTCTCTTTCCCCCTCTCTTTCTTTCCGGGCCCCATTCTCTTTCTCCCCCCGTTCGTTCCCTTTTTTCTTTTTTTTTATTTTATTTTATAATTTTTTTAGTTAGGGGTAAAAAAGTTATAAAAATAAAAAATTTGGTGAAAATGACAATTTTAAAATAAACTGAAACCTTTTGGACCATTTTATAGCGAAAAAAGGGCCCAGGACGAAATAAATTTTCGGCCTCTATGTTAGGGACAAAAATCGTACTTAACCCTAAAAATAACAATAATCACTCACATAATTAAAATAGATAATCCTAACATATACATGACACTACATATATCAAGGATTATTATGTATGATAAATATTTTTTTTCTTTTTTTATGATTATTTATATAATTTATTGCATAATTTTTCTCATTTTAATATTTAATGAATTTAAGATACAAGATATTATTAAATATACAAAATAAGTAACTTAAGTCATCATTTAAGACAATAAATATAATAGTGTAAATACCTAGCTACTTACTTATTAGCAATGAAAAATATGTAAATAGTATAAATTGATATTTTTTTAGTATAAAAACAATAATAAATATTATTAATTAAGTTAATTACATAATTAAAAATTATGAATAATTTTTTAAATAACAATAAAAAATAAGATTACTATTTTCACATACTACAAAGTTTATAAAAAAAATTAGACAATAAATTAATCCTCAAAAGATTATACAATAGTCCTGTTAAAAAAATAAATAAAAGTAAAGTATTGTTTTTGTCTCCAACATTTGGAATAAGTCTCAAAGTTGTTCCTAACATTTAAATCGTCTTATTTAAGTCCCTAACATTTTAAAATTGGCTCAATATTATCCTGCTGTTAGGGATCTGTTAACAGAATTGACGGTGGGACAAAATTGAGACGATTTTAAAACGTTAGGGACTTAAATAGAACGAAAACGTTGGAGATAAAAACGATACATAAAATAAATTTTAATTTTATCCTTCAATAATACCATTTTTTTACTGTACATAGTTATTTAATTATTTTTTAATTACATCTAACTAAATTACACTTAATCACATTACTTTCATGCTAAATAAATTTATATTTTTTTTTATAATTTTACTCTTAAATATTTTTACTCATCATAAAATATTGGTAGAATGACTAGTACATAAAGTTGTGAAAAATAAAAAATGATACATATATAATAAAGTATAAATTGTACATTTTGTCTCTAATATATCGAAATTCTTTAATATTTAATTTAGTTAAACTTTATGTTTAATTTTATTCTTCAATAATATCAAATTTTTACGGTAGAATATTATTCAATTATTTTTTTAATTTTATTCTTAATCATATTATTTTTTTATAAGTGGATTTATTTTTAATTAAGAGAAAAATTAAAAAATAAATTAAGTAATTATTTATCATAAAAAATTGAAATTCTTAGAGAAAAGATTAAAATTTATTAAAATGTTAAAAAAAATTTCTTCAATAATTTTAATAATTTTAATTTTTAATAAATTTTAATCTTTTCTTCAATAATTTAATTTTTTTATGACAAATAATTACTTAATCTATTTTTTAATTTTGCTCTTAATAAAAAATAAATTCACTTAAAAAAATGTGATTAAGAATAAAATTAAAAAATAATTGAATAATTATCTATCGTAAAAATTTGATATTATTGAAGAATAAAATTAAAAATAAAATTTATCTAAATTAAACATTAAAGAATTTTGATACATTAAAGATAAAAGGTGCAATATATATATATATATATATATATATATATATATATATAAGAATTTTTTTCTGCAAGTTTATGTACTAGTCATACTACAAATATTTCATTATGAGTAAAAATTTTTAAGAGTAAAATTATAAAAAAAATAAATTTATTTAGAATGAAAGTAATGAGATTAAGTGTAATTTACTTAAATGTGATTAAAAATAATTGAATAACTATGTACAATAAAAAATTGATATCATTGAAGGATAAAATTAAAATTTATTTCTATGTATCGTTTTTATCCCCAACATTTTTGTCCTATTTAAGTCCCTAACGTTTCAAAATCGTCTCAATTTTATCTCACCGTCAATTCTATTAACAGATCCCTAACGGCATGACAACACTGAGCCAATTTTAAAATGTTAGGAATTTAAATAGGACAATTTAAACGTTAGAGATAACTTTGAGACTTATCCCAAACGTTAAGGACAAAAACAATACTTTACTCAAATAAATAATTAATATATTAAATATTATTATTTACGTGTGTATATATATATATATATATATATATATATATATATATATATATATATATATATTATTGATTATTTAGTTTATAATTAATTTTTAACCCACTTTTTGGAAACTAAAATTTAAATTATTGAAAAATGCTTAATATTTTGCACTTAACCAATTTTATTTTTGTTATTGAAATTAAAAAAAGATGAGCTATTAATCAATTCTAAATTTAAATTTAAATTTGAATAAGAAGATAAAAAATATTTTAAATTTTATCTCACTAACCAAAATTAATTTTATGATTAGAAAATCCTTTGTACATCATATTGTAGGATAATGTGGTCATTTACTATTCTTTTATGGCAAATATTATCAAATAAAATAGTGTAAGAAATTAGAAGAAAATAAATATATTTATTAATGAAGAAAATACTAATTTATTTGTCGATAGAATAAATTATATATTGAATAACAAAAGTTGTTATTGATTTCTCTTCACACTAACTAATACTCAACGATAGTGTTTTGGTACACCATGTTACTAAGAAATATATTAATCAATCTAATAACTATAATGACATAAGTCTATATAAGTTTGAAAATTTAAAAATCATGTCATAAAATGCAAAGTTTTAACAAATAACAACGTTCATTATATTGTTTTGACTTCAAGAATAAATACAATACCAACAAATAAAATTGTCCCACATAAATTTTAACAAAGACAAAACTCCATAAGTTTTGCTATTAATGAGAAATTGTTCTATTTTAAAGACAAATACAATTTTTTTTTACATATTTTCTAACTCGGCAGGTCGATGACTAATTCACCACGTATTGATATTCTATTTATTAAGGGTCTGCCGCTAACTAATAGATTGTTACACACATAAGGCGAGATTCAAATTCCAAATACTTGCTTAAGCGGACAAATGAGATGATCATTCAACCAACCTAAAATGGTTAAGACAAATATTAATTATTTTTAATATTTTTAAGTTGTAAAATATTTATAATAATAATTACTATATATTTTTTATTTAATTTTTTAATTAAAAATTTTATATAATTTTATCTATTATCCCGTACAGAATACAGGAATATACACTAGTTTTAGTTAAAAATTTGATAATCATTCAAAATAATATTAAGTAGTTAAATAAAAATATTTTTAATAAGATCAAAATATTTATTTCAAGATAAGCTTTATTATTATTATTATTATTATTATTATTATTATTATTATTATTATTATTATTATTATTATTATTTTATATATATATATATATAGTCAAATTCGTTCTTGAAAGATGAATCATTTTTCAAATTATTCTCTAAAAAATTCATCATATTAATCCCTGAAAAATAAAACGTAAGTCAAATTAATTTTTTCGTTAGTTAGATGAGAACATTTCATGTTAAGTGCCACGTAACATGATAATGTGGTAGATTAATGCTACATGTCATAAAATAATTGGTTGACGTGTCAGGTTAGAGACGTGACATGCCATGTGTGTCACATGTCATAAATTTATTTAAAATCAAATTAATCTCTAAAAGTATATTCATAAGTTATTTTCATCCTTAAAATTTTAAAAATTGATCAAATTAATCTTTATATAAATTTTTCTTAATTTTTTATAATATTAAATTTTTAATATTTTTTAATCCTTCTAATTTTAATCCCATTTTTTACGCCTTAATCAACAAATTTTTTTTTCAGATAAAATAATAAAAATAATCAAATTATTACAAAGTTATTTTCTTATTTGTATTTTTAAATTTTACATTTTCAAATTCTAATTATTTATAGTTAAATTTTTTATACAAATAATTTTATCATATTATTATTAATTATATACTAAAAGTTTTAATCATTTAATCTCATTAAATAAATATAATAGTTATTTTAAATTTTAAATTTTTGAATCTCACCCAAAATTTAGTCTAACTATCACTAGTTGCCAATTTTATCTTTTTATATTTGTTTTAGTTCAAAATTTTTTCAATAAATCAACTTTAAAAAAAAAAGAAAAAATATGACAATTGAAAATACACAGAAAAATGGTGATAACTAAATAGTAATAATATTAAAAAAATTATATTAAGATGTTAAAATTCATTGAGTGATCCCACAAATTGATTTTTTAATTATTGAATTCTATCGTATAAACTAAACAATAACAAAAATTTTGAATTTAAAAAATCTAAAAGATTTAAATTTTAAAATAATTACCATATTTATTTAATAAAATTTAAAAAAATTAAATTTTTAAGTATATAACTAATAATAATACTTTGATAAATTATCTAAATAAAAACATTTCACTAAAAAAAACTAAAATTTGAAAATGTAAAATTTTAAAGGGTAAAGTATATTTTTTGTCCTTGAAGTTTAACAAAAATTTCAAAAATACTCCTAAGTTTATTTTATTTCAATTTTGTCCCAGAAGTTTTCGATTTGCATCAAATATACCCCTACTGGCTAAATTTTCAAAAAAATTAAGACCAATCTAACAATAATGCATGAAAATTATGCTTGATTCGCTTGTGTTGAGGGTTGTTCTTATGAAATTGTTGTTGAATTGGTCTTAAATTTTTTGAAAAATTAGTCGTTAGGGGCATATTTGATGCAAATCGAAAACTTTTGGGATAAAATTGAAACAAAATAAAATTTAGGGATATTTTAAAAATTTTTGTGAAACTTCAGGGACAAAGAGTATATTTTACCCAATTTTAAAATACAAATGACAAAATAATTTTGTAATAATTTAATTATTTTTATTATTTTAAGCAAAAAAAATTATTTATTAATGTCTAAAAAATAATATTACAATTAGTAGTATTAAAAATATAAAAAATATAATATTGTGAAAAAATAAGAGAGATTTATATAAGGACCAATTTGATTAATTTTTAAAATTTTAGGGATAAAAATAATATATATATATATATATATATATACCTTCAGACTGTATTTGATTTTGAGAACAGGATAAGACAGTACACTAAAAATAGGACACAATGAACAGAAACATAAAGATTAGTATTTTTATATTTTATTTTAGTAATAAATTGAATATAAGATAAAACAAACAATAAAAAGTCCAATGTTACGTTTATTTTTTCTTTCAAACAAAATTTAGAATGACAAATAGAATAATAAAAGATATAATTATAAAAAATTTGTAAGAATAATAAAAATAAAAAAATAAGTTGTATTTCTATCTAATGTCACTGTATCCTTTCTATTCAGAAAGATATAAAATATACTAGTTCAGTATCTCATGACATAATACTTCTGTCCATATCCCTCCTATCAAATACAATTTTGTGTCTCTGTCCATGTTCCTCCATATTTTAGTGTCTTGTCCTTATAAATAAAACGTAATTTTAGGGACTAATTTGACAGTCACGTATCACTGACATATTAATTAATTATCTTGTAATACGTGGTATTAACTTATCACGTGATTATGTTATGTGATATGTCATTATCTAATTCATAGAAAGACCAATTTAACTTATATTTTATCTTTCAAATTTTAATATAATGAATTTAATCTTTTGGAAACCAATTTAAAAAATAAGTAATTTTCAAAAGTAAATTTGACTAAAATATATATTTATTTTTGAAAATATAATTTGAAAAATATTGGTTATCAATATTAATAATCAAACATATTTACATTTTCTCTCTTCACCTATTTCTACTATCGGTCTTCTCAAAAAAAAATATTTCTACTTTTCTTCTCAAAATAAATATTTATATTTTTTAAAAAATAATTATTTTTTTCAAAACTTAAACAAATAAACCCATTACTTTAACCAAAAGAATTATCTAATTAAAAACTTGAATATAATATCTCTCCTTAATAAGATTTTAGTTTGTAATAAAAATTATTTATTAAGGTAGGGCTGCACACGGATCGGATCGGATCGGATATAGCCTAAAATTCTATTCGATTCACACTGCACTCATTGGATTAGATCGGATACAATATCCGCAATTTTTCAGGCCGGATCCGATCCGATCCGATCCGCAAGTATGCGGATCGGATATCAGGTATATCCGCATAATTAAAAAAATTATTTTCAAATCCCATTTGGCTGTTTTTACAACAAAAAAAATTCATTTTTCACCTGTTTAAGCATATTTAATTCTAAAATATTATCAATAAAAGTTCTCTTTAATAATTAAAAAAATAATAACACAAGATTTAAGTTTAATTATTCTAAGTCGGAGTACAATATAAAAAATAAAAAACAAGATATCATAATATTCATAAAACAACACACTAAAATTCATATCACATTAGGATTTATTTTCTTAAACTATGCTATTTATATGTGATGTACGGATATGCGGATTTGCGGATCAGATCCGCGGATATCACTGTCAAATCCGCAATCCGATCCTATCATAATGTGGATCAGATCCGATATCCACAAAATTCGGATTGAATGCGAATAATTACCGCCAATATGCGGATATTATCCGATCCATGTGTAGCACTATGTTAAGGAACAATTATATATCTCCTTAATAACATTTCGCTATACAATTACTTAATTTGGGCGTTTATGATCCATTACTAATTCAAATAAGAAAAACATATTCAATTTTAAAATAAAAATAGAAAAATAAAATTCGATCAAAATTCAATCACTAGAATTCTGGATGAAAAGACAAACGTTAGGGATAAATATTTTTTCCTTATATTTATCTTACACTTAAGCCAACTCTAGGCAACTTTGTATTTTTTCCATTAAAAGTAGTAACTCCTAACATTCTCCAAAAATACATATAATATTTATATATTTTTGTTACTCTTTCAAAATAATATTTTTGTTATTTTGATATTTTAAAAACAAAAAGTATCATGTACAGTTTTACCTACACAAAATCAAACACTAAATTAACTATTATATATTTATGTATAATTATATGTTGTTAAATTTAATTTTAATATATATTTTATATTTTAATATGTATTATATAAATATATATTACTAATTTAGTAACTAATTTTTAATACACAGTATATATAAAATAGTTGTTTTAAAAATATTTTATCAATATTTAAATTTAAACTATATATTTTTTTAAGACAATTATTCTAATAATTATAAAGATGTCAAAAATATCTTTTCATAATAATTTTAATTTAAAAAATGTGATTTTTTATTTTGTCATCTTTTATAACATACAAAAATCAAGTTTTAAAATCTATTATCTAAAGGTGAAAATGAAATATCTTTACATAGTGATAATTATAAAATTTTTATTGAAGTATTCATTTTTTTTTTTTTAATTTAGCCTTTAATCTTATATAAAGTGATATCTCTCTCTCTCTCTCTCTCTGATAGTCTGATGCATGCTATGCTTCGCCGTGAACACGATCTCGTTTCTCGCCGCAGCATGACCACACACCATCTATAGCTCTAAAACTGTCGCCAATATCACCGGTTGAAAGTTAATGTATATGACCACAAATGACAAATGTAATTTAAATATTGTACTTTCTTAACTAAAAGCTTTAGCTCTAGAAAGTAGAAAGTAAAAGAATCTTTGTTAGAAGATCCATAATGCCTTAGTTAGTACCCATCATGATACAAATTAATGTTAAAATAATATACTAATTAAAAGAAGCATAGCATGTTTGTCGTAAACCCATTGCACAAGTAATTAAGAAAATCTTGCTTGTAGTTGTAATCTATATATTATGTATTCAAAAGCACTTCTGAAGAGAAGCAAAAGAAAACTAAAAAGCACCAAAACGAGCAAATTAAAAGCTTGATTAATTGTTTTTCTAAATCCATGCACGTTTGAGGTACCAAAAGTATGGGAACCAAACACACACTTATACTTTTTAATATTAATAACAAGCAATGCTGGAGAGACAATAATACAAAATTATCTTATTTAATTTAAAGAAAATTAGTTATGTTTAGATTCTATAACAATTTTATGTAAACAACTATAACTTAAAAGGTATAATAATTTTTATGTAAACCTCTCTAACCAATAGCAGATTAGTTGAAGCATGAATAACTCATAAAACGTTAGCGCTGTTTATGCACGAATACTTTTTGATCTCCAAATTACAGCTAAAAGAAAAACAAATTAGTTTGTTTATAGAAAAAAATTTGATAATGCCACTCATTTTTCTTACAAATAAGTTTATTTATTCTTTATTTTTTTTCCTTCATAAACCGCGCTAATGTATAGCGGTTTATCAGTTCTTCATACTTCAACGTAATCTGTTATTGGTTAGAAAGATTTAAGTAAAAATTGCTAAACCTCTTTAAATTATAACGTTTTACATAGAATTATTATAGGACCCAGATGTAACCAATTCTTATTTATTGTGTTTGGATAATTTTAAATCCCATTTTATTTAAACATGTAATTAATAAATATAAACAAAAGCCAAAATACACAAGTTATGATTATCTATGCTCCACATTTTTCTTAATAATTAAGCATATGAATAAAATACGGTAGGAATACAATCCCTAACTTTATTCTTGGCCAACAAGTTAATTAAAAAATTTGAAGTTGTGACTCGTGATTTTCTTAGAAGACAACGTGCAATAAGAATATAAAGCATAACTGGTTTCTTTCTCAGAAACATCCTAGAACATGTGTCTAAAACAGCCTAAAAGAAGTGTGAATATTTTGAATACAAGTCTTCATATTAGTGATCTCCATGGAAGTCTTCATTAGTAGGCAAAGAAAAATGCTGAAGCTCTTTTTCTGAAACATTCTTAAGCAATAAACTCCAATTAAACAAACTAAAAGAAGTGTGAATACAAATCCTCATCTATGCTTATATAGTTCTGTGTGATTAACAAAACAATTAAGCTAAGCTAATCATCAATTAGTCTTAAACTAACACCATTGTCCATCTCCAATAATCCTGTGAGAACTATCTCATCTCCAAATTTTCCAGTTCAAATTCCAAAATCATGTCAAATAACACAAATAGCACTGTAATTGTATCTGCAGTTGCATCTGCTGCAGCCTCAGCTATGCTAATTCGAAGCGCCGCGAACGAATTGGTTCCTTCTGAGGTTCTAGAGTACTTTTCTTCAAAATTTTTCAATCTCAGGCACCACTTCTCGTCGCGATTCACCATTGCGATCGAGGAGTATCAGGGAATGATGTGCAACCACATGTATGAGGCTGCAGAGGTCTATTTAGGCACCAAAGCCGCTCTCGCGAGGCACAGAGTTCGAGCAAGCAAATCAGGGAATGATAAGAGTCCAGCATTCAGCATAGACAAAGATGAAGAAATTTTGGATGATTTTGAAGGAGTTAAGGTAACTTGGAGATTTTTCCGTTATTTTGAGCAACGTACTAATAGAAATCATTATATTAATGATTTCAATGGTTCTTCCAAGAGAGAAGTAAAGTCCTATGAACTAAGCTTTCACAAGAAACACAAAGACAAGATCTTCAATTCATATCTTCCATTTGTGTTGGAAAGAGCAAAGGCAATTGAAGAAGCAAACATGGCTTTGAATCTTTACACCGTTGGCAGTGAGAATGAATGGATTGGAGGTGTGGAATTTGCCCACCCCATGAGTTTCAAGACTCTCGCGATCGATGCGGATCTCAAAAACAAGATCACTGATGATTTGGACAAGTTTGTGAAAGGAAAAGAGTTCTATAACAGAACTGGCAAAGCTTGGAAAAGGGGTTACTTATTGTATGGTCCTCCTGGAACTGGCAAGTCGAGTCTTATCGCGGCCATGGCAAATTATCTCAATTATGATCTCTATGACTTAGATCTCAGTGCTGTTCCTACCAATAGGGAGTTGAAGAATCTGGTCCTTAACATGTCGAACCGTTCCATTCTTGTTATGGAAGATATTGATTGCACTATAAAGCTGCAGAACAGAGAAGAAGAAG
Source organism: Arachis ipaensis (assembly GCF_059453495.1). Classification (NCBI taxonomy): domain Eukaryota; kingdom Viridiplantae; phylum Streptophyta; class Magnoliopsida; order Fabales; family Fabaceae; genus Arachis; species Arachis ipaensis. Next base: position 30,313,474 of record NC_142443.1, read on the forward strand.
AGGAGGAGGACAACATGGAAAGAGATAAGAAAGAAAGCAAGGTTTGTGTTTTTGTTTCCTAACATCAAATCAGTGCCTAAGAAATTTTTAGTTAGACACTTTAATACTCAATAAATTTTAATAGCTGTATCAGTCTCTCCAACTTTTATTAGACAAATCAATTCTCCTATCAAATTGTTTGTCTATATACAAAATTAGGATGAGAATTTCACAAGCTTTTAAGGATTATTTTATATCTTTATTAAATAATAACAGAAACTGATTTGTCTAATTTTTTACTAATATGTTAGAGATTAATTTGATAATTAAAATTTATTGAGGATTAAAATATTTGACTAAAAATTTTTAAAGTGTCTGACTAAATTTTAGAGAGTAATTTAGAGTAGTACACTTAATAAATGTTAAAAGTTCAGTCCAAATTTTCATGCTAAACTGAAAACATATGCATCTATTCATGTCCATCAGAATCTCTAGCTCATGTCAAACTAAAAAACATATTAATTTTTCTCATCTTTGTTTATGATTCTCTAAACAGGTAACACTATCAGGGCTATTGAATGCAATAGATGGTTTATGGTCATGCTGCGGCGAGGAACGAATCATCGTGTTCACGACAAATCACAAAGAGAAGCTTGATCCTGCTCTTCTAAGGCCTGGAAGAATGGACATGCACATTCACTTGTCATACTGCACTTTCTCTGCTTTTAAACAATTGGCATGCAACTACCTTAAAATCTCAGATCACAATCTCTTTCAAGAGATTGAAGGGCTCTTAAGAGAAGTGCAGGTTACTCCAGCAGAAATTGCAGGAGAGCTGCAAAAAAAAATTAATGCTGAAAATTGCCTGCCAGATATTGTTAAATTCTTGCACAACAAGAAAATGGTGGAGCAAAATGAGCCAAAGTTGAGCGTAATCATGGAATAATTAAGTTTGGTTAAACTTAATTATAAAGTATTGATATGGAGACAATATTGTCAAAATGGTTCAGATCAGACTTTGGAAATGAATCATTTACTCATGGTAGAGAGGTGCCACAGGCACATATATCCTATGGCGGTGTATTTTTCTTTTTTTCGTTTTTTTTTTTCTGTATGTGTAACCGTTGAAATATGAGGATATTATTTTGGTAGATAATCATTAGTAGTTTAGATTTTAGATGATGCATTTATTATTTATATTTTATAGAGAATGATTGAGTAGGTACTCTACATATGATTATATGTTTGGTCTTCTCCGTGTAACACACACATATCTATACACTAGTAATATATTATCGTTCTATTTATTTACTCTAATATTTCTGCTCAATAATTACGAATCTTAACATTTAATATCAAAATTGATGTGATCTAATGTAGTTAGATAAGCTATCTACAAAAAATCATATCTGCAAATTTTACGTTCTAAATATTTATATCTAAGCATGAAAAGAATACATTATAAATTATATATCTTTTAAAGATATAACTTTTAGAAAGTTTATATGTGTTAGACATTATTTTTTTATTTTAAAAAAAAAATAATTTTGTCTACTTTCAAAACTAATTCGACATTATCATGCCTTTTATTATTGTCTAACACTCTAGTCCAACCAACGACCACACCTACCTTACATCACTGAGGAGTTAAGTTTTAAAATAGTTTTTGAAATTGTATTCAAAGCTTAAAGTGTCTCTCAAATTAAGAGTTACTTAATTAGAAAAGTATAGATAGACAAAGAAAATATTAAATAATGTAAATAATAGATATATTGGATGTTTATTTTACTAGATGTATAGATGATTATTTTAATATTAAGATTTAAATGGTTAATTTGGAAGTGTAATGTGTTTTTATTTGATTAGTGGTTGTTTATGTTGTTCAAAATAGTCATTATTTACCTAGCACTCCCCTACTTAATTTTGTCCTCAAAATTAGATTAATTTTTTTTATATTGATTAAATATATGTGTAATACGTTATTATTGGAAGATTAGGTGTTTTTCTTTGATATAACGTTTTTTTAATTGATAATATTTAAATCGGATGGTCCGATTTATTTGAAGAAAAAAATAAATTATAAATTGGAGGGTCCGATTTTATAATTTTTTTTTTAATTTTCAAAGACACAAATTGGACCGTCCGATTTGTGATTGTTTGTTTAAAACACAACACAATATAAACAAATCAATACCTCCAATTTGTGTAACCCACAACAATGTAAAACACTTCTCTCCTCACAACATCTTGTGATACACCTCCCTATATCACATGAAAAATAAAAAGCACTCAAAATTACATTTATTTTTTTACATATTGGTATATCATTGGTGTAATACTCAATTATTGAATTTTACGGTGTTTTTTAAAATTATACGAACAGTACAATACGCCCTCTTGTATTGACAATACGCCTCCTGTATTATATATTTTAATTAAAATATATAATACAAGGGGGCGTATTGTACTGTTCCCACAATTTTAAAAAACACCATAAAATCCAATAATTAAGTATTACACCAAAATTTTTTTAATATACAAAAAAAATTAACCTCAAAATTACACTCCAACATTCATAACAGTTTTTCAATCAATTTCTGTCCAAAGCTGACCATAAAAAAGTTGAGCTGACACTCCAAAAATGACGTTGTATTGGATTTCGCACGCTTTTGATTAAAACAATGCCGTGTGTTTTGTTTGATATAATTTCACTCCATAACGTTAAAATACTAATTTCTACCCCTCTTCCCTTCACTGACAAATAAAGACTCTCCTACTTTTCAATTGCGCTGAATTGAGCTGCTATGTGGTACGATTTTTCTCATGAAGAAATCGAGTCGATCATGGTGTACGTTGCTGTGCTGGTCTGTTGACACGTATTGTCTCTTTGTTAAGGTAAGGATTTGGAAAAGAGAAAGATGCAGTTCAATGTGCTTTATTTTTTCTTCAGTTCCTTGACTCCATCTGTTTTAGCATTTTAATCTGGTCTTGCTTCTTGTTTTTGTTAGGACATGTGTGCTGATTTCTTTAAATTATGTGCTAAGGTTTGATGCGAACTAATTTTTTTATTATTAGGATATAATTTTTCGTTTGATTAAGGGTGGTATTTTATGATTCATCTCTGTTGAATAGTGGCATTTATTTTATTTTGATTTGCACTGTTTGTTAGGATTTAGTGTAACTATATGGTATAAGATCAAGGTTAGTAAATGTTGGTGATTCAGTTTTATTAGATGTGGTTGATCATATAGATACTAATCATGCCCTTTGTTGGATTGTAGATGGATGATGATCTGATTACCATTATATATCACTATGGATTCTTTTACACCAAATCCTGGTGGAAGTTTGGCATATTCTGAGTTGTCTGGGTTGGATGTAGACACTCTTGATATCTTCACAATTCAGGACTACCACAAGCAAATTGGATATGATAAAGTGAGTCAATGTTGGTGGTTGGCTCTGAATAGGCCTCTAAAGACTGGTCTCCAAACTCTCATCCCTGATACAAAGCTTATGGAAATGTGTTTTCATACCCCAAGAATAACCCAGTTCAGGGAGAGAAGACTAAAGGCCCTTAGATTACTAAGCTAGCAGCATCTCCAACACTGTTCATCAATCCAACAACCACTTAAACTCCAAATCCAACCCCAACTCCCACCACATTACCAACCAAAAACACCATATGCACCCCAACACCAAATCTCACTACATTACCAACATCAACTCCAAATCCAAGTCCAGTTCCTGACCATTGAAGAACCGGTTGCAAACCACAACCACACTAGTCTGACAAACATGATTATCAGCTTCTACTGCTTCTCCTGGTGGCACTTCCATTGGAGTGATGCTTGTTCAAACTTCCAACACCGTTATTACCGCTACCCATCATCATAATGAATTCATCTTCTATAGCTCAGCCAATAAACCAGATGAAAAGAGAAGAGAAGGGAAGGTCTGCAATATAATTAGCGAACATAAATTGGGGGTTAGGGATTTTAAAGGGAGAAAGAGACTAAATTGCGGCAGGAATCAATCCACCTTAATTTTTTTATGGTTGGATGAAAAACTGAGATTATTACGAGTCTTAGAGTGTAATTTCAAAAATAAAATTAAATAATTATTAATTTCAAAGATTACTTTAAAATTTAACTCCACTTTAAACAGTTACACCTTTCTTTAGCCTTCACTCTTTAACATATTTTATTTTTTCACGATATTATTGTAACAAGCTTAATGTTTAGGAAACTTTTGTTTGATATAGTTAATATCTCACCATATTAAATAATATCTCTTATAAGTTATTTTTGTGCCAAATTTTATTCATATTATTTACACTAGTAGCTCAACATGATCAGTCGTTTTTTTATTATTTTAGGCTCTGTTTCATTTTAGAATATCATTCCTTCTTATGTGTACTTATTTTATCTCCTATATTAAACTAATGCATACTTCTTTATTATCAGTCTTTGTTGGAAACTCAAGTGCAGTCAACTTCACGTGAAATTGATAACTGAGAGTCGTTAAATAAAAATTTAATCAAATTAAACAAATCATTTAACGGCTCTCAACTATCAACTTTTCGTGAAATTGACTGCACCTGAGTTTTTTCTTTGGTCTTTTTATATAAATGAGTGGGATGTGTGTGTTGGGAGAAGGGTGTGATATTATTACCCTTAATAAGCTATAGGTGCCTGCATCTTTAGCCGTTTGCCAAGGTTTTTAATTAAAGTGTTTATTATCACCATGTTTTCTTGTTTCTCTTTATATATAAACGTTATAAAACATATAATCTTGATTGTCATACCCTCATTAATATATCAATAAAATAAATTACTTTTACAACATCATAACATGTTAACAAGTAATAACTAGAAGAAGTGAATATGACAAGTATATTCGCTTAGCCTTGACTTGACTCCTCTTTCTGAAAACAACAAATGTAAAAGTAGAAGCTTGTAGCTAGAAAAGTGAATAAGGCAAAGTAATTAACCAAATTGAAACATTTCATTCTCCAATGCATACCTTATTATTGAATAAAGACAAGGAGGAACAACAACAACAGCATAACATGGTTGATTCTTCAAAGATAGATTCACAATTCCAAATTAGCACTAAAGCCTACTAATTTGGTTAACCCAAAAGTGATAGCCATAGCCAACAAGCCCCCAATAAGGATCCTGATAGAGGACTTAACCTTATGTGTGTGTCCCAACTCAGCACCCAAGCATCCAAACCCCACCAAAGACAAGCTAGACACCACCACACACAACCCAAGCCTTAAGTCTCTCACAAAAGCAAGGCGTTACCAACCTGTTTTTTTTATTTACTATTTAATATTGAGCCTTTAGTTCGATACCGCGTTTCAAAATCTGGGATCTTACATCGTTATAAATTTACTGTTGAGCCTTTACGTTGATATCGCGTTTCAGTTTTTGAGAAAATTACAGAAAATTGTTTTTAGTATTTAAAGTCACGTATCAAAGATATTCAAATAATAATAATCACATAGTTATTAATAATAATAAATACTATACAAATGAATTCAATAAGAAACTTGAATACAATTCATATCCCTCTGTATAAAATAAAATCTTAAATAACAAAGGCGAGGAAATTCTATGAAAACAACTCAACACACAAACTTAACTTAAATAAAACTAATAATCGCCTGCAGCTTCAAACTAAGTCCCTGAACCTGTGTCGCTAAAAGAGTGAAAGATTTTGGGGTGAGAACAAACCACTAGTTCTCAATAGGGAATAGGAATGCCGTAAAAGTAATGAAATAAAATGCAAATAACTAACTTTACTCAATAAAACTATTTTGTTAAACTTTTGGAAATACTTTTTTATTTTTACTTTATTAACTTATTACCTTCTTTAAATTTCCGAACTTAAACCAACCTCAATCACAACCTTAGTTCCCAATCACAGAGAAACAATAGCACAAGGAACAGATCAACAAACAAACAAATTGCAAAAAGACAAACAAGTCAAACAGCATAATCACAGAGAAAATACAACAAGCAAAATAAGACCAAATGCAAATGCGCAATCAATATGATGCATGTCTATCCTAAGCAGGTCATGAGCTCATGCGTCGGTTGTCTACCCGTAACCCGACGTTACTCGGAGTGAACCCCGAATATGGTCCCTTTACTGTGTCAATTAGACACCTTGGCATCATGGTTACCCGTGTCAATTAGGCCTCATTATAAAAACATTTTAATGTGTATCACAGTAAGGAACAGTACTATCAATTAGGCGAACATTCCCGCATTAGCAATTTGGCACAAGGCCCATTCACATTTCATTTTCATGAATCATAATCTACTTCAATTATTTATTTCATTCATGACTTTTCATTATTCCTCCACATCGCCAATTACATACTCATACCTCCGCATCACCTTATTATTATTCACACCTTCGCATCACCACATATTCCTTTACTTACCATACTTTAAAATATTAGTTTTTAGGCAGCCAAACTTCTTTAACGTTTAATAAAAATTCCTTTCCTTAATAAATTGGACTCAAGTTATTACTTAAACAAGAAACTTTTCTCAATAAAATAAACTTAAAACATAACTCTTTTCCTGATAAATTGAAAGCCAAATAGAATGAGTTTTAAATCAAATTCTCCTTTGATTAACGCTTTAAGCAAAGCCTCGAAGTTTTATAAAAATTTCTGCAGTATTTTCTCTAAAATTCGGACTTTGTCACCCTTCAAGAGTCCCAACCAAATCATTTTCGATCCTCAAAGATCATTCCTGATAAATCCGACAATCCAAATCCAACGCCAAATCATTTTATAAATATGAAAGCTAACCAGGTTCAATTTCAAAATCATTTCTCAAAATAAACCTGTAAATCAGATTTTCAAAACAAAAGCACTTTTTCGTATACCTTTTACAAAAATTTGGACAGCATCTCCCTTTAAAATTGGTAGGGCGGCGCGGGCTTCCCCGCTTGCCACCCCTATTTACCACCCATGCGGACTCCCTCATATTCCTATTAGAGCCTTGGGAATGGACTGATTATGCTTCACTGCATACTCTGAGTGTCTGTCATGCAATAGGACTTGTTCTAATGACAAGAGTTTGAGTTTTAAGATGAGTGACTGTCTGTTGAATAATGCTGTTAGCTTACCATTACATATCTCATGGTGTTAAATCTGGCTAACTTAATACTAATGATTTATGTATATGAGAGTACTAACGGGTTATTATAGACGAAATAGAGTTAATAGATAAATGTGAATCTTTTCCTTGGTTGCTTGCCGTAAAACTCCTTGTTTCAAACTTCTTTCTTGACATATGATTGATTTATATTCTAACCATATCTTACCATTCATGCATATCCTTGTTAGAGCTTAATTTTAAGCATCTTTCTAAATCCTTGCAACACATTACACTTTTTCTGTGACTTTTATGAGATATGGTTTCTTTCACATTTGCAAAATTGAACGTACTTACGTACCACACCTTTCTATTTCTTTTCTTCGATATTTTTGAGAATGGAATTGATATAAATCTTTTTCATCTTATATCAATTTTCGAGAGTAAAAATTTTTGTAAGGTGGGTAGGATATAACAACCCGAATTTTTAAAATTAAATAACGAAAATTTTATATAATTTAAATTAAAATAATTTAAAGTTTTGATTAATATTATAAACTAAAAGAAAAATTTATTTATTTATCTATAATTTTAAATTAGAAGTATTTAATTAAAAATAATTTGTAATTTGAAAAATAAGTAGTATTCTTAAAATTAATTATATTGATTAAATTTGGTTTTAAATTAGAACTCTACTCAAACCCTAATTTCACTAACCCTAACCCCTATTACTCAATTCACACACACGTAGCCCCCAGCTGTTTACCTTTCAGTGACATATGTTCGAAGACTCAGTTTGAAGCTGCGGGCAATTATTAATCTTATTTGAATTAAGTTATGTGTTGAGTTGCTTTCATAAAATACCCTTGCCGTTGTCATTTAAGATTTTATTTTATACAGAGTGATAGGATTTGTATTTGAGTCTTATTTAAATTCTTTTGTATAATATTTATTATTATTAATAATTATGTGATTATTATTACTTGTGTTTGTTGATGAATAATTTTGACTGATGAAAAACAAAATTTTTCAACATTTTTTTAAAAGTTGAAATGAGACATTGAACTAAAGGCCAATATTAAATAGTAAATAAGAAAAATAGGTTGGTAACGTCTCACTTTTAGTGCAATCATGAGTTGATGACGTGACGAAGGTTAGGTGTTACATTACTCATAAGTTTCTGTCCAGCGCCGATCATAAAAAAGTTGAGGTGGACTAATCTCTGCTACGCTGACACTCAAAAATTGACGTATTGGATTTCGCACGCTTTTGATTAAAACGACACCGTGTGTTTGATATAATTTCACTCCATAACGTTAAAATACCAACTTCTACCCCTCTTCCCTTCACTGACAAATAAAGACTCTTCTTCTTCTCCTACTTTTCAATTGCGCTGAATTGAGCTGCTATGTGGTACGATTTTTCTCATGAAGAAATCGAGTCGATCATGGTGTACATAAACGTCATCGTTGCTGTGCTGGTCTGTTGACACGTATTGTCTCTTTGTTAAGGTAAAGATTTGAAAAAGAGAAAGATGCAGTTCAATGTGCTTTATTTTTTCTTCAGTTCCTTGACTCCATCTGTTTTAGCACTTTAATCTGGTCTTGCTTCTTGTTTTTGTTAGGACATTTGTGCTGATTTCTTTAAATTATGTGCTAAGGTTTGATGCAAACTAATTTTTTTATTATTAGGGTATAATTTTTCGTTTGATTAAGGGTGGTATTTTATGATTCATCTCTGTTGAATAGTGGCATTTATTTTATTTTGATTTGCACTGTTTGTTAGGATTTAGTGTAACTATATGGTATAAGATCAAGGTTAGTAAATGTTGGTGATTCAGTTTTATTAGATGTGGTTGATCATATAGATACTAATCATGCCCTTTGTTGGATTGTAGATGGATGATGATCTGATTACCATTATATATCACTATGGGTTCTTTTACACCAAATCCTGGTGGAAGTTTGGCATATTCTGAGTTGTCTGGGTTGGATGTAGACACTCTTGATATCTTCACAATTCAGGACTACCACAAGCAAATCGGATATGATAAAGTGAGTCAATGTTGGTGGTTGGCTCTGAATAGGCCTCTAAAGACTGGTCTCCAAACTCTCATCCCTGATACAAAGCGTATGGAAATGTGTTTTCATACCCCAAGAATAACCCAGTTCAGGGAGAGAAGACTAAAGGCCCTCAGATTACTAAACTAGCAGCATCTCCAACACTTTTCATCAATCCAACAACCACTTAAACTCCAAATCCAACCCCAACTCCCACCACATTACCAACCAAAAACACCATATGCACCCCAACACCAAATCTCACTACATTACCAACATCAACTCCAAATCCAAGTCCAGTTCCTGACCATTGAAGAACCGGTTGCAAACCACAACCACACTAGTTTGACAAACATGATTATCAGCTTCTACTGCTTCTCCTGGTGGCACTTCCATTGGAGTGATGCTTGTTCAAACTTCCAACACCGTTACTACCGCTACCCATCATCATAATGAATTCATCTTCTATAGCTCAGCCAATAAACCAGATGAAAAGAGAAGAGAAGAGAAGGTCTGCAATATAATTAGCGAACATAAATTGGGGGTTAGGGATTTTAAAGGGAGAAAGAGACTAAATTGTGGCAGGAATCAATCCACCTTAATGTTTTGATGGCGAGTGTTGGATGAAAAACTGAGATTATTATTAGTCTTAGAGTGCAATTTCAAAAATAAAATTAAGTAATTATTAACTTCAAAAAGATCAGTTTGAGGGTTAACTCCGCCTTAAACAGTTACACCTTTTTTTAGTCTTCACTCTTCAACATATTTTATTTTTGGAGGTCACTCAGATAAACACGCCTAAAACGTCTTTTTTTAAAGATGTCTTTATGTTGTGTTTTAATTAGTTTTGGTATAATTTATTCGGTGTTCCTCATCACATATTATTAAATTCCTCAAAAGATTTTCTTTCCAAAAACACTAAAAAATATTTAATTTGGACTAAAACAAAAAAAATAATAGATTAACTATTAGATTTTTTTAAAAGATTATTTACATAAAAAATATATCACATTCATAAATATATATATATATATATATATATATATAACAAGCTCAAGCGTTTAAAAATTTTTATAAATAAAAAAAATAATTAATTTATATTCGTACAATATATAAAATAATTACTATATTATTATTATATTATAGATTAAGATTCATTAATTTAATTTTTTTTATTTTTAATATAAGTATTAGAAATAAATAAAATTTTTATAATTAAATGTAGTGTAACAAAATATATATAATATTAATTAGTTCTTAAAAATTTTAAAAAAATAGTTTCTCATTTTAGTAAAATAACTATTTATTAAAGTAGACAAATTAATTATTTTTTTTTCATATACGGTTTTTTTAAGACATAAAAGCAATTAATTAGGACATTGGTTAAGATAATTAAAGTCACTATTTCATTAAATTTTTAATTTAAAGAAAAATCCTAGTTAATTTTGGTATAGAAATTTCGAATTTAAAAACATTGATAAAAATTATGTTGAATTTTGATTTATTTGATTTTCATTTAAATTAATCACTACATAAGTTAAAGTTCTGTTTTGAAGTTATATTCGAGCCTTAATCTGATTTTTAAAGTTTCAATTTACTTAGTTTGATTTTTTAACTTAGGTATCCGTGACTCATATTAGGGTTTTAAGTGTTTAGTTGAAAATAAAAAATAAGGTAAAAAAATTTCAATTGTCACATCAAATAGTCGCTAGAATGTATAATGTAGCAGTCGTTAGTCCATTTCAGCATGTCGTTAACGATTTTGTGAGACAGTGACAAAAATAAGATTAGGAACCAATGTGAGTCATAACTATTAAGTTGGGAGACATAATTGTTAGAACTGATTAGGAACCAATTGGGAGACATAATTTGTTGTTGCTTGATTAGGAACCAATTGTGAGTCATAACTATTAAATTGAGTAAATCGAAATTTTTGAAATTAGATTGAAATATAATTGTTAGAACTGAATCAGTGATCGAACCGATCAAGCTACTGGTTCACTGGTTTATTAGTTCAACTGATAAATTACTGGTTGAACCGATAAAACTGGTCTCACGTAAATATAAAATATAAAATAGTTAAAAATTTAAAATTAAAATTTGAAATGCATATCTTCACTAACATTTTATGAAGAATTGAGTAAATCGAAATTTTTGAAATTAGATTGAAATATAATTGTTAGAACTGAATCAGTGATTGAACCGATCAAGCTACTGGTTCACTGGTTTATTGGTTCAACTGATAAATCACTGGTTGAACCGATAAAACTGGTCTCACGTAAATATAAAATATAAAATAGTTAAAAATTTAAAATTAAAATTTGAAATGCATATCTTCACTAACATTTTATGAAGAATCAAGTCTCAACTTCTAAAAATAACTAATATAAAAAAAATCATAAAATTTTAATACTACAATAGTATCTTATTTTGACACAATAAAAAAATAATTAATTCACAAAGCCTATCATCTAACTATAATATCAGTAGATTTTAACACTAACATCAAAACAAATAACCTTAATCACAATACTAGCAATAAAATAGATCAAGTAAATTAATAAATTTTTAGTGAAATTTATATTTATATTAATAATGGTATATAATTAAAATATAATTAATTTTAAAAATAGAAAAAACAAAAATTAAATTAAATTAGATATTTATGTATACTATATAATTAGTATTTGTCAAATATAGTACTTAGAAGTGTAATGGTTAAGTGGCAAGTAGAGGTTACTTTTGCTCCAAGGTTTTTGGTTCGAGACCTTGTGGAGACATTTTAAAATTTTTTTCAAGCAGACCAGTTTGCACCGGTTCTTACCAGTTCACACCGATTTTATTCCTTAAACGGTCTAAAGAGTAAACCGAACTGGACTATAATCCAGTTCTAGTCCGGTTCACTAGTTTTTTGGTCGAACCAACCGATCCAGTTCGATTTTTACAACTATGGATATAATAATGGTAATTAAGTTGACCATTTAGTTGTTTTAATGGTAATTAAAATCTAATAATAGTTTATAATAAAAGAAACATTCTTTTGCAACAATGAACCTATAGTAATAGTTAGGGGTGTTCATAGATTAGATCATATCCATATAAATCCACAGTATTTATCCGTATCTGATCTGTAATTTGAGAATATGATCTGATCTGTAAGATGATCGGATTGGATCGAATCGGATCCACACTCTAATCAGATAGAAGTAAATATGTTTAAAAAAGTAAACAAAAAAAATTATTGACTTTTTTTTATAAAAATAATTTTTTTTATATTTTTATTTTATGGATATATTTGATATCTGATCCAAACATAAAAAGTGCGAATATCGAATTTGATCTAATGAGTTTAGTGCGGATTGGATCGAAATTTCAGCCATATCCCATCTGTAAACACCCCTAGCAATAATAACTAAAAAATTATAATGATTATATTTTTAACTAAGAGGAAGTGCAAAAAAAAGTACTAAATACAAGAACATTTAATCAAATATTAAAAAAAATTTTACTTTAAAACATACAGTTGGATTTTTTTTGCTCATATAATAATAATAATAATAATAATAATAATAATAATAATAATAATAATAATAATAATAATAATTGCTTTGTATATCACACAAATATAAACTTTTTTTTTCTATGATCTTAAGAAAGGTTTTGTAAGTCTCTAACTTTGTTGTCGATTTTTGTAGTGTTAGCTCTCATATTATCAATTTGATTCGTATATAATTCGGATGATAAATTATTTGGTGACGTGCTTTCTTTTTTACTGTGATATACTTGTTTTTTTATTATTATTATTATTATTATTATTATTATTATTATTATTATTATTATTATTATTATTATTATTATTATGTACATTAAAAAATAACAGGCCAAATTATTGCCATAACATAATAGAAGTATGGAAGTTTATCATTCTTCTCTAATGGAGGAAACAAAATTCTTTTCAATAATTTATTTAACGTTTAGTAGAATAAAAATAAATTTTATTAGAATAAATTTTAGTATGAGTTTAATATTTTTATTCATCATAAAATATTTATAGAATTACTCGTAGATAAATTTTGGAAAAAAGAAAAAAAACCATGATTTTTAATTTTATTTTTAAATAAACTTTATTTTTAATTTTAAAATAAATTTTATTTTTATTTTTTAATAATATTAATTTTTTACTGTATATAATTATTCAATTATTTTTTAATCATATATAAATAAATTACTCTTAATAAGACTTTTTTGTGTTATTCAATTATCTTTTTTTAAAAAATAATTAATTATTAAAATAATTAAAATTTTCACAACAAAAATAATAAAAAATTATGAATGAAAAAAATTAACCATCCTGATACTTTTTTGTATTTTTATTCATATTTTAATTATAAACATAAATATAATTTAATTATATTATTTATAAAATGTGACTATAGATGTAGATAAAATTTAGTTATATTACTTATATATAGTTTCATTGTATTGTATTGCTTATAAAGTTAGATTATAATTATGACAATAGAATTGTTCTTGTATTTTTATATGTGTGACTAATTGGTGGTGTTAAAACATTACTCTTAATTATAAATAAGGTTTATAATTTAAAAAATCAAAGACTCAATTAAAAAGATACGAAAAAAATGATGTTAAAATATTCTAACTCTTTAAAATAAAAATATTCGAAATTTAATTAAAAATTATTTAAAATTTAAACTCAATAAAAATTTATATTCAATGTATTTTGTATTAAATATATTTAATAACCTATTATATCATATTATATCATATTGGTTGAAATTAGTTTTTATAATGTTAATTTTTTAATAACAATTTATTAGAAAAAACTATCTTTTCAGAATTTTTTAAAAACTAATTAATATTATATATATTTTATTACAATATATCTTGTTATAAAAAAATTATTTATTTTTAATGCTTATATTAAAAATAAAAACAAAATTTAAATTAGTAAATTTTAATCTATAATATAATAATAATATAGTAATTATTTTATATATTATACGAATAAAAATTAATTATTTTTTTATTTATAAAATTTTTTAAGAGCTTATATGTATAAAATAATTAATTAATTGTTATATATATATATATATATATATATATATATATATATATATATATATATTTTGATGAATGTGATATATTTTTTTATGTAAATAATCTTTTAAAAAAAAATCTAATAGTTAATCTATTACCTTTTTGTTTTAGTCCAAATTAAATATTTTTTATTGTTTTTGGAAAGAAAATCTTTTGAGGAATTTAATAATATGTGATGAGGAATACCGAATAAATTATACCAAAACCAATTAAAACACAACATAAAGACATCTTTAAAAAAAGACGTTTTAGGCGTGTTTATCTGAGTGGCCTCCTTTATTTTTTCGCGATATTATTGTAACAAGCTTAATGTTTAGGAAAGTTTTGTTTGATATAGTTAATATCTCACCATATTAAATAATATCTCTTATAAGTTATTTTTGTGCCAAATTTATTCATATTATTTACACTAGTACTCAACATGATCAGTCGCTTTTTTATTATTTTAGGAAGAAATATTTTTAAATATTTATTCAAATAATTAAAAACTCATTTCAACAATAGTAGAAGATAATTAAATTAAAAGAATACAAATTTATAAATAATTAATAGATATTGGTAGGTTCATTTTTACATGAATTTTTTACTCTTGATGTTACTGAATTATGCGAATTTAGTCCTAAAAAATTATCGTTTCAATTACCTCAAATGTTTTTAAATAAAATTAATTTCACCCCTTTTGTTAAGAAAGAATTTTTGTTTAATTATTCATTTCTTTAAGTTTTTTTTTTTCAAAATCAAATAAACTGACAAACTCAAATCATAGCATTTTGAATTTTAAATAAAAAAGGGTTTATATTTAATGATATATTTACTCTAAAGAATATGTTGCTGTACTCTAAAGAAGAATATTTTACCTTCATTTGGTATCCATAGACTAAGAATTTGTTTGAGTGTGTCATTAAGTTATTAAAAAAAGATTTTTTTTTAATTTTTAGTATATTTGACAAATTTTTAATAATAAAAATAAAAGTACTAAAAAATAAAAATATATTTTTTTAAATTATAATTTATATTTTTTTAAAAAAGTTTTTTTTATAAAAAAATATTTTTTATTTTATAAAAAATATTTTTATATTATTATATCTAAACATAATTGATAAATAAAAAAAATTATATAAATATTTAAATATAAAATTATTTTTATTTTTTTAAAAATTTTAAAAAAATATTTTTTTTCTTAAAAACTCACTTAAGTAAATTTTAAATTTTTTTTTTGTGAAGCAGTGATGCTGCCATTTCATTCACATTTATGGCCGGCACATGACAAGAAAAATAAATTCAAGAAGCAATTTCCCACCTTATTTGGACGATTAGTTGTATGCTTATGCACTATAATTTAAGAGGCAAATTATACTTTGCTGATTTGCTGCCACATAATAGATATATTGCTAGATACTACAAATGAACTCTCCATTTTCCAAGTTGCTAGATATGTTTCTATATATGTGTTTGAATTCCTTTTTGTGGTATAATATAACCGTATAATAACAAATAACTAAAATTAGAAAATTTGAAAATTTTAAATTAAAAAAATATTGATATATTTTGAGTATAATAATAGAATTTAATATTGTCGATATAAACTAGTATTACACATACATATAATCTAATAATATCATATCATCAAAATTACCTACTTTTTAAATACACTAGAATGAGACTCGCGCGATGCGCAGAACGACAAATTAATGATAGTATATAATAAATATTAAAAATTGCTATGTTTTGTAAAATTAAATTAAATATATATAAATTAAAGTTAAATTTAAAAGATGTTTTATTTAAAATAATTTGTACTACAAAAGATTTGGATATTAGAATTGTACAAAGTGACATTTTTATTTGGTAGTTTGATTTTCACATTTGTTTTAGTTAATGGGCTTAATCTTCTTATGTGGCGCTCATCTTCCTTTCTTTTTATTGGTTGTTGTTAGAGTTGTTGCTTTTTTCTTTCTGTCGTAGGTTCTTGTGAAGGTATGTTCTTTATGAATTGTTGAGTTGTATGCACTTTCTATTGTGTTGTTTGTTCCATCTTTATATGTATGTTCTTCTTTCGAAGATGTGTCGTGAATTTGTATGATTTTCTTTCTCCTTAATCTCTTGATGAATATGTAATTTTCGTTTGATAATATTAGTGTTGGTGAAATTGGTTCTTATAATCAATGAATAATTTAAATTAGAAATAAAAATGATGTCTTGAATGTATTATATAAAATATAATTCTTTAAACTAAGAAAAACAATAGATTTAAAATTTTTTGAAAAAGATCGTACCTTTGTATTCACTAACCAATATTGATATGAGTGCAACAATTTTTTGGCCCTTTATTTGTGTTGTAATTTTTTTGTTTATCTGACGTGAGAGATTTCTCTACAACGTGACTTTTAACACGATATTCCTAAAATTATTAGTATTTTGTTAATAACTATATATAAATGAAAAATGAATTGCTTGTATACTTTTTTACTCTTTTAAGTATCAATTCCATTCTTTGTATTTTTGTGGATTTTTTTTAACATCTATTTGTTCTTCTTCTCTTAGTGTATGCAGTTTTTCAATGACATTTACAATAAAAAGAACAAAAATGTGTAAATTTTTTTTTAATAAGTTACTTTTAATAAGAATAATTGAAATAGTATAAAATAAAATTACTTGTTAATATTATTTTTGACCCACTCTGATAGATAATGTCTCAAGTGATAGAAATTCAAAATAGTGTTGGAAAATGTTCAAAACTGGATCTTTAATTTCTTTCACAACAGTTGTGAGTAAAAAATTTGTTTTCATTGTACCTTTAATTGGTCTATACAAATCACTTCACTACAACAAATATGGCCTTTAGCAACGCCAAAGTTTACAATGCCTTAAAACCGTTCTCTTAGATAGGTTTAGACAACGGTTTTTTAAAGTGTTACTGTTGAATTCAATTTTTCATCAATTTCTAGCAATAAATTAAAACCGTTCTGTTTGACTACTTTAAAGAACGGTTTTATAACCGTTACCATGATTTGGCTTTAAGCAACGATTTTTTATTGTTGTTTAAAGAATTGCACAAAGAAAACGCATTAAAACCGTTGCCGAAATGCTACACTTTAAAACCGTTCCATTAGATGGTCTTAGACAACAATTTTTACAGTGTTACTGTTGAAATTCATTTTTTCATTATGCTATAGTAATAAAATAAAATCGTTCTCTTTAACTATTTTAAAGAATGGTTTTACAATTATTACAACAATTATTTATGAAACAACCATTTTCTAATATTATTTAAATAATTATACAAATTAAACAATACTAATAAAAATAATTTCAGATAATTATATAAATTGAAACTATTTTTTCTATAAATATTATTTTAAAAAAATAAAATTGAAATAAATTTATTATTAACATTATATATTATTATAAATATATAAAAAATATTATATTTTTAACACATATAGCTAAAATAAATTTATAATAAATATTAATATAAAGAAATAAAATTAAAATAATTTTAAAATAAATATTATATATCTATTATTGATTAGTAATTTTTTCCTAATTAATAAAGGAATACATAACAGCAAAATTTACTAAGAAAGCTCCCTCCTTCTCTTCGAAACCAAAGAGAATGCTACTCTTCCTCCCTCCACCGTACCGAACCCTAACCCACGCCTCAGAATCAGAGAAGTCATCGCACCGCAGCTCTCCATGAAACCGTAAATCGCACCATCATCGCAAGTCACCAGGAAGCCCCAAATCGCCACTCACCATCGTCGCACCATCATCGTCGCTGCCTCCTTCTTCCCGGCGTCGCTGAGTCTTTCCGCGGCGTCGTTGCTTCTCCCCTCTCCGAGGCTTCACTGCTTCTCTACGGCGTCTTTGCTTCTCCCCTGTTCTGTTTCTACCTCGCTGCTTCTGCGTCACTGTCTTGGATGATTGTGATTGTGCTTCGCTGTTGTTGCTTTGCTGCTGCTGCTGCTTCGCTGCATTGGCCGTTTGTGGGTTGTCATCTGTGGTAAGTGGTCTTCTTTTCTGATTTCTGTTGCCTATCCAGTTACGATTTTAAACCGTTGTCATGTTAATAGGAACGGTTCGAAACTGTTGCTTATTGAGTAACGGATCAAAACCGTTGTTTAAAATTTTTCGTCAAAACCGTTGTCTATGCCACTAACTGTGGCAACGGTTTTTCTGTTACCGTTGCCTTAGGTAAAAAACCGTTGCGTTTGAGTATTGGTAACGGCCGCATATACCACAGGTCAAAAACCGTTGCCAAAGCGTTGCCTAAAATTTTGGAGACGGTTTTTCAATCTACGGTAACGGTTTTTGACCGTTGCGAAAAGCCTTGTTTGTTGTAGTGTTTGCATCTTCTATTTTCAAAATTTTTATAGTATAGACTTTTCCTTCTTGTAACAAATGTTTGAATTTATTCATCATATTTTTCTTCACAACTACATGAAGAGATGTTCTCTGCAGTGTTAGTAAATCATAGTTAATAATTAGTTAAAAAAAGTGATTACATTTATTTTTTTAAGTTATTAAAAAAAGAACAATGAATAACATATTGAAAGAAGTATAATTTTAATGATATTAAAATACAATTAGATATAAAGTATTATAAAATAATATAAAAAGTATTAAAAGCAAAAATAATTAAAGTATTTTTTGTAAATTCAATTTAAAAATACAATAAATATGTTTGTTTTGTACATTTTCATCTAATATAATCATTTCTAAGCAAAGAGACTCCTCTTCATTTGTGGGTGTTATTGTTTTCCATAGACGAACCACGCGAACTTTGATAAACCAATTGTCTGTTTGTTTGGTGATATTGTCCAAAGAATGATGCTCCACTGAGTAAGTTTGAGATGTTGTGTAGTTCGAAAATAATTTTTTTGTGCTAAATTTGATGTTATTTGAAGGAATAGTGATAAAAAACTTATAGAAGTAGTTCAAATAGTATGAAATTTGAATATTTGTAACGTAAAATTTATTATAATTAATAATATTATTATGACATTTGTAATATGGATGTTTATTATATTTAATGAGTTATTTATAGAAATTAATAAATTAATTATTGAGGTTATAAATTTACTGTATTATTTATAACGGTAAGATATAATAAATATAAGAATATGAATTCAGTGTCTTTGTAGATTACAAATTTGGTTAGACACTATTAATTTCTAATTATTGTCATTGGTAATTTTTTTATTTGAAAATAATAATTGATTTGGTAAAATTGAGTGGTTTATTTTAAAATTTTACCAACTAAGCAATGTTGCTTACATGACATTAATAAAAGGGGAAAAATATTTTAAAAGTAACGTGATAAACTTGTTCATTTACTTTTATATATTAAAAATAAATAGTCTTCCATCGAATTTAAACTTGTAATAATTGTGGACAATAGAACTCAGCCAGTAGTGATAGAGGAGTTGATTTGATGCATGCATAACTAACTACTGTGTGTGCGGAGTTAGTTATGCTGCAACTAGCTGCTGGTTCACTTAGTGCTTGTTTGGCTATTATTATTTTGATAAAAAAAAATTTTTATTAATAAAAAAGATTTTTTTTATTTATAATGTTTTTGGTAAATTTTTAATAGTAAAAATAAAAAATTAAAAAAATATATTTTCTGAGAATCTCAAATTTACATTTTTTTTAAAAGATATTTTTTTATTAAAAAAAGATGTTTTTCATGTAATAAATAAATAAAAAAGTACTTTTATATTATTATATCCAAATGGACTTGTTTGAGTGAACTTCTAAAAAAAGATCTTTTTTTAAATTATTTTTTTTAAAAGATCTTATAGAAAATAAAAAGTAATTTTATGTTTTGAAAAAAGATCTTTTAAAAAAAGATAATTCAAAAAAAGATATTTTTTTAAAAGCCCACCCAAACAAGCTATTAGTTTGTTGCAGCTAGATATTTAAGTGTTAATTAACTTAACTTGAGTTAGAAGCTAACCAGAGTTTGTTAGCCATAATTAGAAGTTAGTTACTGTTTTTTGTTCTGAATACCTTGTGTAACTGAATCAGATGTGATTCATTATTAATTCCATTCTCTCATTTTCTGATCTTTGCATGCTCTAGCCTTTCTCTCTCTCAACTCTACTCTATCACCATCACCACCTCTGCACTTAGATATGAGTTTTCACAATAATAAAGCCTAAACTTGTTTTGGTCAACAAGACCCTCTTCTCTATCTTCTCCTCCCATATCTTGCTTCTTCTCATCAAAATCATGGACAACTGTTTCCAAGATCATGGAAACAACAACAATGGCACTGCAGTTATATCCACAGTGGCTTCCATTGCAGCCTCGGCTATGCTAATTCGAACAATTGTCTACGATTACGTTCCTCATGAGATCATAAACTTTTTCAACTTAAAGTTTCATGACATGAAGCGTTTCTTCTCCTCCCAACTCACCATTGTGATCGAAGAGTTCAAAGGAGTTTCAAAGAACCAAGTTTATGAGGCTGCAGAGGTCTATTTAGGAAGCAAAGGCACACTCTCTGCGGTTAGAGTTAAAGCAAGCAAATCAATGGAGGACAAGAATCTTGCATTTGTTATGGACAAGAACCAAGAAGTTTGTGATGATTATGAAGGAGTTATGGTGAGGTGGAAGCTATGCTGTGAATATGTTGCTTCAGCAGGTAACAAAGAACACCCTGATGATATCAATGCTTCTTTGAAATCAGAGGTAAGATCCTATGAACTCACCTTTCACATGAAACACAGAGACAAGATCTTCAATTCATATTTGCCCTTTGTGTTGGAAAGAGCAAAGGCTATTAGAGAAGGGAACATGGCTTTGAAGCTTCACACAATTGACTATGATCATTATTGGGTTGGAGAAGTCAAGTTTTGTCACCCCATGAGTTTCAAGACACTTGCAATTGATGATGAACTCAAGAAGGAGATAGTTGATGATTTGGAAAAGTTTGTGAATGGGAAAGAGTTTTATAAGAGGATTGGGAAAGCTTGGAAAAGAGGCTACCTGCTGTATGGTCCTCCGGGGACTGGCAAATCGAGTCTCATTGCCGCCATGGCGAATTATCTTAATTATGACATCTATGACTTAGATCTCACTGCTGTTAGTACTAATAAGGACTTGAAGAATCTGATCCTTGGCATGTCCAACCGTTCCATACTTGTAATGGAGGATATTGATTGCACTATAAAGCTTCCCAACAGAGAAGAAGAAAAAGAAGATAATAATAATAATAATAAGGAAGCAGATAAAAGTGAAGATAGCAAGGTTTGTCTCATTGATTTGTTGCATTTTATGATTCATTAAAATCGACATGATTTAGGAGTTAATTACATAGATCATACATGAATTGAATTTAGATATGTCTTAATTAGTGATGGAAGCGAGGCAAGCTGAGACGAACTTGACTAGGGTTGGCCACGACTTGACTCATTAACAAACGATCAATTTTAAAGTTCAAGGTCGACTCTTTTCCTTCTCTTTTCGAACAGGTGACACTTTCAGGGCTGTTGAATGCAATAGATGGTCTATGGTCATGCTGCGGTGAGGAAAGAATCATAGTATTGACAACAAATCACAAAGAGAAGCTTGATCCTGCTCTTATAAGAGCTGGAAGAATGGACATGCACATTCACTTGTCATACTGTACCTTTTCTGCCTTTCAGCAATTGGCATTCAACTACCTTGGCATCTCACAACACAAACTTTTTGAAGAGATTCAAGGGCTGCTAGGAAAAGTCCAGGTTACCCCTGCAGAAATCTCAGGAGAGCTAACAAAGAACATCAATTCCAAAGAACCCTTACAAGAACTTGTGAGATTCTTGCACAGCAAGGATATGGTGCAAGAACCACAAGAAATTTCCGTATGTTCTTGAAGCACATTTAATACGTACTTTAGAAATATGCACAACTATCATTTTAATGGAGAATTTCTCTTTACTTTTATGGATTTATTATTTCATATTTGGAAGATCTTTGTATCAGATAAGCCTCAATAATTTTTTAAAGCTTCTATTTCTTTTTCCATAATGGTAAGTTAACGGAATTCATTCACAGGATTTGCTTCTCTTTGCAGTTATTGGTTCTCGGTTACAGGAACTGAGTTGTTATTGCCTCTAGTTATCATATGAATCCTCATAAAAAAAGCTGGAGAAGTTAATCAGAAATTGATATTTAAAGGACTAAAAAGTTGTTTATTCTTGTAAAAAGTTTATGTAGAATTGACAATTGATATCAAGTCTTAGATTCAACAATAAAGCATTATCCTAGTAGGTGAAGTCGGTTATATAGATCAAACAATACCATTGCGTCCTAACATGGATCATATCTTGAATAACGACCTCACTTGACCAGCTCCTAACAGAGTCCTTTTAGGAATTCCTCGACCTCTAACCACTGATCTGTGTTTACATTTGATCTACTATCTTAATTGAATGCTCTACTAGTCTTTTCCTCACATCGTCTAAATCACCTAAGATGAGATTAAATCATTTTTTCAAGTCATGTACTTATATCATTTGACAAAGTGGCGAGCCCATATCGATAACAGAAATCAAATTTGGGTGCTTGTTAGATACAAGGTTGGTTTTTACTATGTCAATCATTTTGACCTTGTTTCTAAATAGATCCAACAATAAGTATTTTTCATCTACACAATCATGATCAAGTTTGGCTATTGCAAAATTTTCTTGCTATGAAGGAACTTAACAAGGTCTTGAAGGGAGTCACTGGAACTTCTTGTCTTTGTTAGCTCTCCTGCAATCTCTGCTGGAGTAACCTGCACTTCTCCCAAGAGCCTTTCAATCTCTTGAAAGAGATTGTGATCTGAGATTCCAAAGTAGTTGAATACCAATTATTGAAAAGCAGAAAAGGTGCAATAGGACAAGTGAATGTGCATGTCCATTCTTCCAGGCCTTAGAAGAGCAGGATCAAGCCTCTCTTTGTGATTCGTCGTGAACACAATAATTCGTTCCTCGCCACAGCTTGACCATAGACCATCTATTGCATTGAATAGTCCTGAAAGTGTCACCTGTTCAAAAATCAATAGAAAAGATTAAAGTTATCAACTTCTTTCAGTTATCATGAACTGAAGGTTTTGATGGACTTAACTTTAGAAGTTGAATGATGCAATGAAAACAAAATCTCAAACCTTAGGCTCTTGCTTTCTGTGTGCTTCTTTATCTCCCTCTCTGTTTTCCAACTCTATAGTACAATCAATATCCTCTATGACAAGTATGGAACGGTTAGACATGCCAAGAACCAAATCCTTCAAGTTCATATTGTTATATATACCAGTGAGATCTAAATCATAGATATCATAGTTGAGATAATTCGCCATGGCCGCGATAAGGCTTGACTTGCCGGTCCCAGGAAGACCATACAGAAGGTAACCCCTTTTCCAAGCTTTCCCTGTTCTCTTATTAGAACTCTTTCCCATTCAAGAACTTGTCCAAATCCTCCATTATCTCCTTCTTGAGCTCGGCTTCAATCGTGAGAGTCTTGAAAGTCATTGGATGGCCAAATTTAAAAGCGTCGCCATTCCAATTTCTATGCTCACCTGTGTGTAGCTTGACAGCCAAGTTACCTTCTTTGATGGCTTTTCCTCTGTCCAACACATAAGGCAAGTAAGAATTCAAGATCTTTTCTTTGTGTTTCTTGTGAAAGCTTAACTCATAGGATCTTACTTCAGATCTCAAAGACGCATTTATATAGCTCCGATTTCCATATCCATTGCCAGAAGATTCAACAAATTCACAACAAACTCTCCATCTAACCTTGATCCCTTCGAATTCATCGCAGACTTCTTGGTTTTTATCTACGAAAAATAAGAGTTTCTTATGGTCTTTGGATTTGCCTGCTTTAACTTTTAGAGCTGAGAGAGTGCCTTTGCTGCCCAAATAGGCCTCTGCAGCTTCATACGCTTGGTTCCTTGTGACCCCATGAAATTCTTCAATGACAATGGTGAATTGGGAAGAGAAGTGAAGTCTAATACCATGAATTTGTGAGGAGAAAAAGTCTAGGATTTCATGAGGAATGAAATCATGGGCAATGCTTCTAATTAGCATAGCCGTGGCTGCAATGGATGCCACTGTTGATATCATTTTTCCTTTGTGGTAATTATTGGACATTTTTTCTAAGGAATCTTAATATGCTTATTATAATAGCTTAGGAGTTTAGGACTAACAAATAGTGATAGGGATGATGATTTGTGTATTATTTTCACTTTTGAGTTTTTGTTGAGATAACTTCTACAAAGAATGAAAATTCAACGTTTCCTTGCATACCAAGTATATATGAAGACTTTTCTCATTTGAACCTTGTAAAAGAAAAAAAAAAATTAAAGTGCTGATTTAATTCTTAGAGTTTGGGCTAATTTCTAATTTCGTCTTTTAATATTTTGAAATATTCTACTTTTATCTCAACTGTCGTATTTTGTTATATTTTAATTCTTTATTTTTTAAAAAAAATATATTTTCTTGTGTTATGATTTTTTTAAATAACAACAAAAATTATAGTAGTCACATGATGGTCATCGTAGTAATTTGAGAATAAAAGTGTTAGAATAATAAGAAAAAAAAATAATATTTAAAAAAAATAGACTAAAATAAAATAAAATAAAATATTTACTATAAATATTTTAATCATTTAAAATTAAAATTTAACTCAAATATTAGAGAACACAAAGAAGAATTTCCTTGTAATACCACGTTTGAATTCAATGTTATGTGACTTTTATTTTTCTTGTGCCTAATGTAAAAGGTCTTTAGGAAAGTTGATGCATTATATTTGACCATTTGTTGGTCACCAGTCTCCGTCGCAGTATCCTACCGAGTGTTGAGTATTGACGTTTCTAAAGTATAATACGTTCCTGGTTACCATGCATAACTGCATATGCAATTATGCATGGTGAACCGTTAAGTTAGAGAAGTTCATATTTATTTCAGTTTTTTCTTCCTTTTTTTTTTTCCAGTCCTATTCTATAGGTTTGGAACTTGTATCTTCTTGGTTAAAAGCCATGGGAAAAATCCTACTGAATTTTTACCAACTTAATTTATACCTTGACCAATGAGAAAAAATATATTGCAATAAAAGTCTTGGTCACATCTATTCTTAATATATAAAAATAAATGAATAAGTTTACCCACGTTATTTTTAAGATATATCTCTTCTTCTATTAATGTTATGTCAGCAACATCACTTATTTGGCAAAATTTTAAAATCAACTACTCAAATTTTGCCGAATCAACTATTATTTCTAAATCAGCAAATTACCAATGACAATAATTAGAAATTAATAATGTCTAACCAAATTTGTAATCTACAAAGACACTAAATTCATATCCTTATATTTATTATATCTTACAATTATAAACAATACAATAAATTTATAACCCCAATAATTAATTTATTAATTTCTATAAATAACTTATTAAATATAATAAACATCCATATTACAAATGTCATGATAATATTATTAATTATAATAAATTTTACGTTACAAATATTCAAATTCCATACTATTTGAACTACTTATATAAGTTTCTTATCACTATTCCTTCAAATAACATCAAATTTAGCACAAAAAAATTATTTCTGAACTATACAACATCTCAAACTTACTCAATGGAACATCATTTTTTGGACAATATCACCAAACACACAGACAATTGGTTTATCAAAGTTCGCGTGGTTCGTCTTTGAAAAACATTAACACCCACAAATGAAAAGGAGTCTCTTTGCTTAGAAATGATTATATTAGATGAAAATATACAAAACAAACATATTTATTGTATTTTTAAATTGAATTTACGAAAAAAATACTTTAATTGTTTTTGATTTTTATACTTTTTATATTATTTTATAATACTTTATATCTAATTGTATTTTAATATCATTAAAATTATACTTCTTTCAATATATTATTCATTGTTCTTTTTTTAATAACTTAAAAAAATAAATGTAATAAATTTGTTTAACTAATTATTAACTATGATTTACTAACACTGTAGGGAACAATGATGCAACACTATTTCGTGGTACATTTTAGGCTGAATTGAGTGGATTTTATCCATTATTCTCACACTTATTCATAGAATTCGCATGTTTTACATTTTCCTTCCTAATTTTGTTCTGTGATTGAAAACATGTTTCTTTGACCTTAAATTACTAATTTTTAATCCTCTCTTATTACCATTCGATGCCGTGATATGTTTGTTAAGTGTTTTCAGGGTTTACAGGACATGAATGACTTAGAGGATAGAAAGGAAGTATGCAAAAGTGGAAGGAACATAAAAATCAAGTATTTCAGAATCTGGTAGCGACATGCACGAATGGGCGACGCGCGCGCGTGACTAGTGCATTCGACAGATGACGCGCACGCGTGGCCGACGCCTACGCGTGGCCAGTGAAAAGTTCAGCGACGCATATGCATGGCCGACGCGTACGCATGACAAAGCATCACGTGCTGCAGATATCAGAAATCACTGGGGACGATTGCTGGGCTATTTTTGGCCCAGTTTCAAGCCCGAAAACACAGAATAGAGGCTGCAGAGTGGAGCTGGAAGGGGGAATCAATCATTCACACTTTCATACACATTTTAGGTTTAGATGTAGAATTCTAGAGAGAGGGAGAGGCTCTCTCCTCCTCTCCTCTCTCTAGGTTTAGGATTTTTAGGTTTATTTCTTCTCCAATTCAACTTTTCATCTTATTTTAACTTAGTTTTCTTCTACTTTTATTTGTTCTAGTACTTTAGTTATTTACTTCTCTCACTAATTCTTTTATTTTGCTAATTTAGTTTATGAGTTCATGTGTTACTCTCAATTTTCATTAATGCAATTTATGTTTCACATTTCTTATTGTTCAATTGCTTTGTTATTGTTATTTCTTTGCTTTGGTTAGTTTAAAATTTTGCTATGTCTTGTTAGTTTTCTAAGTTTTTATTTTATGCCTTCCAAGTAGGGGTGGCAAACGGACATAAACCCGCCGGGTCAGCCCGCGTAACCCGCCAAAAAAGGCAGGTTGGGCTGGAAAATTGAAACCGCCAAATAGCAAAAGCCCGCCTAACCCGCACCTCTTAAACTGCGGGCTTTGGCGGGGCGGAGCTGACTTCCCCGCCGAGCTTAGTATTTTTTTGGCAAGAGGTATTTTTACAATTTTTTTGCCAAAACCCAACTTCCCCCAACCCAACTTACAAGAGAATGAAGATGAAAATTGAGTGTTTTGGATTATGTTTATTTTATTTTAGAGACAATATTTATAATTATGTTTTGAATTATGTTTATTTTGCTTTGGGAACAATATTTATAATTATAAAGACTTTAATGTTTGTGAATATAAAAATTATAATTTGTTTATACTTTTAGAAATTGTAATAGTTAAAAGTAAAAAACAAAAGAAATTTTGTTATGCTTTTATATATATTATTTAATAGTTAAAAGTAAAAAAAAAAGAGAATATTTGGCGGGCTTAGCCCGCGGACCCGCCAGCCCACCATTAGGCGGGGCAGGCTGGGATTCTGGGACCGCGTCACTAGGTGGGGCGGGGCGGGCTTCCTCGCTTGCCACCCCTACTTCCAAGTATTTGATAAAATGCTTGGTTGGATTTTAAATTAGATTTTTATGTTCTTAACTTGGATTGATCAATTAGAGACTCCTGAGTTATCAAAATTATTTTGTTGATTGGTGATTGAGACTTGCTGGTTGGCTTAGGCTTCACTATATCTAGTCTTCGATTAGGACTTGTGAACTTAAGTTGATTTTGCTCACTTGACTTTCTTTCATTGTTAGAAGTTAACTAAGAGAAAGCAAAAGGCAATTACCATCACAATTGATGATGATAATGAGGATAGGAATTCCAATTCTCAATCCTTGCTAGGACTTTTCTTAGTTGTTATTTTATTTCCTTGTTATTTACATTACTTGTCTTTTATCACAAAGACCCCAAAAATACTTTTCCATAACCAATTATAAGTACAC
The DNA here is from genome assembly GCF_059453495.1 of Arachis ipaensis. Lineage (NCBI taxonomy): Eukaryota > Viridiplantae > Streptophyta > Magnoliopsida > Fabales > Fabaceae > Arachis > Arachis ipaensis. The sequence goes on from NC_142443.1 coordinate 30,341,714, forward strand.
TTCCCTACAATTCCTTGAGAGACGACTCGAGGTTTAAATACTTCGGTTAATTTTATTGGGTTTGCTTAAGTGACAAACAATTTAAACATTGATTGAGGTTTACTTATCGGTTTAGAACTATACTTGCAACGTGATCATTTTTGTAAAAATCTTTACCGACATTTTCCTCCATCAAGTTTTTGGCGCTGTTGCCGGGGAATTGCAAACGTGTGCCTTATTATTTGTTATTGTATATATTTACCTTTTACTTGTTTGTTAGTTTTTGTTAGTTTAGGACTTTGTTGCTTATTTTTATTAGTTTTTATTTTTATTTGCTATTATGAATTCTCATCCCTTTGGCTATGAGAGTGGTTACAACTAAGTTATAGGGAATGAAAGCTACAATGAGGATATGCATCAAGGATGGAACCATCAAGGGTGGGAGGAGCCTCGAGCATATGATCAACCTTTTTGGCAACAACCTCCACCAACATACTATGAGTAAGAGCCATTCTAGGATGCATATCAATCCAATAGCTATGGTGGACCCCCTTGTAGTTACGAACAAGTCCCACTATATGCCTATGAACCCCTCCTCAACATAGCTTTGAACCACCATACTCACAAGCCACCTACAATCAAACACTTCCTTATGACCCTAACCCATATCCACCATACCAACCACCCTATGAGCCCTATAAACCATACACAAAACCACCCCAATTCCAATATAATTATCCCCAAGAACCACCACCTCCAATGTATGCGAGCTTTCAACCACAATATGATCCAATTATGTTAGCCAAGTGGAACAAGTGCCACAGGATCATTTTAAGGAAGCAATGGATTGACTTCAAGAAACCATCCACCAAATAGAGCGAGAGAAAAGTTGAAAAGTACACGAAACTCTCATGGCTAACAAATCTCAACTTGAGAACAAGGGACTGCAGTATGTTGTACAACAAGTAAAAAAGATGGAGAGTGTTAAACCGCCACATCCATATCATGATGAACCACCCTCCTATCATGAACCCTTCCTCCCAAGCAATGAACCCTCATATCTACTCCACTCTTTAATGGATGACACTCTTGGTGTTCTTCTTCAAGGGCAAAGAGAGATGCAAAGGATGACACTAGTAATTTAGCCTCACTGCACATCAATACTCAAGGCACTCCAATGGCTACATGTGGGAAATCTAATGAAGAACATAGCATGAAGGAGAGACTAGGAATGCCGGTGGAAAGTAAGGAATGTGACTTAATTTGTACTGGAACAATTAGAGGAAGCTGTAATTGTTGCAGAGGAAGAAGTGGTTGAAGAGTTAGGAGATGCTGAACCTCCATGGGAATCTAGAGTTGTAGAGTATTCCTCCAAGAAGCTTGAAATTGATGTTGAGGAGGGTAGTGCACAACCTCCAAGGCATATTCCTTATGAAGAATTGGACATGATAGATCAAGAGGCAAGCTCCCTTGGTGATGATGATCATGAATCAAGCCATCCTAGTAATGAATTTGCATCCACAAGCGAACCCCTTGAGTTAGAAGAGCCTTCTCCCAATAACATTGGAAGCGACGTTGAAGTAGATTCCTCTCAACCTTATAGTTATGATGTGAGTGACGGAGAAGAGTTGGATAAATTTGGTGAGGAAGAGCTTGAAAGTGAAGAATCTTTTCAAAAGGTGGAAGTCTTTCGGCAAAGGTGGACGAGAGTTGAATATGCTTTGTCAAGAACGTTGGAGACTTCTCTACCTAGGCTACCGTCTACTCCGTCATTTGAGTGGGTAAAACTTATCTCTATTAGCTTTATTGTCCCACTTGAGTATGGTATGCTTGAAACGGATGGCCAACTTAGGAGGCTTTATGGCATTAAGCGTAAGAGAAGGATGTTTAGTGGTTGGAGTTGCAAATCAAGGCTCATCAAGGTTGAGATTTAAAGAGCTAGATGCAAGGGCTGGACTGGTGATAATTTGGTTGGATCTAAAAGAAGAGTTTGGTACATCATTGAGAATTCAGATAGCTTACCACCCGGTTGGAACAATGATGATCAACTTAAAGACGGGTGTAGAAACAAGATTTGGGATCCCGGGATACAAGAGGATCAACTTTGAGAGCTCAAAACTTATGAAGACCTTCATCAAGGCTTGGTGAATTCACTTGAAAATGTTGAAGCTTATTGGAAGTCCAAGCGTTGGTGGAAGTTTCAAGATGAGTTCAAGCACAAGCCACCATGACAAAGAGCTCACCAAATGTCCAACTTAAGGACTTTAACTAAAAGTGCTAGGTGGGAGACACCACACCATGGTAAATTCTTCCTATTTTCTCTTTTATTTATATTGGTAATAATTTGAATTTTTATTTTTAGTTAGTGTACGAGATGTCTCCGGTACGGTTTGAAGGGTGGATCGGAAACCTGCGGGCAAGGCTGGAACCGGATTGCTTGACTAGAGCGGTGGGGGGTGGTACCTGCAAAGACACTCCGACGCTCAAGTCAGAATGGATCTGAGAGGTATGAGGTGTGTGGAATGAATCATACCTGAGGGGACTTGGGTCCTCCTTTTATAGGTGATGGTCGTTATCTTATCTTATCTTGTTTGATTAAGATAAGAGAGATATTTGAATTCGAAAGTTGGTTAGGAGCTTTGAAGGGCCGGTTCTGGGCCTTCGGGTCGAAACGGGTTGTCCCCGGGTAATCGGGTATGTGGGATCCGTGGGTTGGATCCGTAACAGTTGCCCCCGCAGCGGGAGAGCGAGCGAGTTCGGTCTGTCGTTGGGAGACGTTTGTTATGGGCTCGATTTTTTCTCGGGTGCCCGTTTGATTTCTTTGAGATGAGGTCGGTGCCTCGGTTTTCGTATCGTGGAAGATTCGTCTGACCGTTTAGGTCTGACGTGACTCTTCCGTATCAGTCGCGTCTGTTGCGTTCTTTGAGGCGTTACCTTCTTTCGATGGGGTATTTATTGCAAGCTGTGCTTTTCCTTTTTTGTCCTTGCGTTTGCTTTGCTTTCTGAGGGTATTTTTGTCATTTTGCATTTTTCAAAAATCATTTTGGCTTTCCTCCTTCAGTTCCCTCGTTCTGCTTTTACTTCTCTATTGCTTCTTTTTCCAACCAGAGCATTTCCCATTCTCCATTTTTGCTTTCTGTGGTTTCGGTTGGTCTTCTTCTGCGGCATCTTTCCTTCGGATTTTCTTCCTCTGATTTATCAGGTTAGCATTTCTCTTGTTTCTTTTTGCTTCTTCTGCTTTGTTTTCTGCAGTATTTTGTTTTTGTTTTTGCTAAGTGTAGTTTTAGAGTAGTTTTGTGGTGTTTGTATGGTGGTTAGATAGTTCTGTTGGGTTTCTAGAAAAGGGTTGGGGCGAGTGCCACCGTATAATTGGTGGTGTGCGGTGGCGGTGTTTGTTTTTGGTTTTTTACTCGCCGTCGTTTTCTGCCGTGAGGTTTGGCTGACGGTGGTGCTCGTCGATATTTTAGGTATGGCTCGCCGACGGACGGAGGGTGTGAGGGCTCCGGTGGCCCCGGCGGGGGGTGTCCCTGACCTTTTTTCTTGGGTCACCAGTGATGTTTGGGGGACGCCGTCAGGGATGACGGAGGCGGACCTCCAACGGCTCCGTGATGAAGAGGCTGTTTGTGGGGGTGGCGATGCCGAACGCCACTACGAGCTTGCCCTCCCTGGGTTGACGAGAGGGTTTGCTATACCAATCTCGACTCCCCGATAGTGCCGGATTGGATGTGGGTGTATGAGGCGATGTTTACCCGGCTTGGTGTTCGGCTTCCCTTTTCTCAGTTTGTTCAGCAGTTGTTGAATCGGTGCTCCGTGGCACCGTCCCAGCTACATCTGAACAGCTGGGCGGCGATACGGTCTTTTGAACTTGTTTGTGATTTTTTAGAGCTACCTGCCTCAGTAAATGTTTTTCTCTTCCTTTTCTTGTGTACTCTTCCGACTAAGGAGGGGAAGCATAAGAAGGGGTATGTATCTTTCCGAGCTCAGCCCCACCGTCGGGTTTTTGGTTTGTATGAAGACTCCTTCCATGGTTTTAAAAGTGGTTACTTTAAAGTTCGTCCCGCGAGGGGGCATCACCCTTTTTGGTTGACGCTGGAGGGTGAACATCGGTTCCTTACTTACTGGAACTTTAAGGCTGGTCCGTCCGTGTTTACTCGGGTTTCGAAGGAGTTCCTGTCCTCGGAGGAGCGGGATATCGCTCTTGTTCTGTGGCAGTTATTTGGGGAGCGTCCTCTTAATCCTCGGGACGTGATGGGTGATCCGGTTGCTTGCTGGTCGTATGTTGGTGTGTGTCGTGTGTGTCTGTTCTTTTCTTGGTTTTTATGTTTTGTTTCCCATTTTCGTAACTTGGGATTTTTGTTTCTTGTTTCCTTGCAGTTGAAATGGCTGGTGGCTTGACATCCTTGGCGCGTCTGAAGGCGGCGATGGCCCAGGAGGAGGGGTCGTCGTCCCCGGCTACTCCTGTTTCTAATCCTACCGTGGATTCTCAGCCGGTTTCTTAGGAGGTGATTTCCTCGGGTGCGCGGGCCGATGCTCAAGTTTCTCCTGGCCCTGCGAACTCTCCTGAAGTCGTCGTGGTGACGGCTGCTGAGGCTTCTCGGAAGAGAAAGAGGCCTGAGGACCCGAGCAGTGAGACTTTTGAGGATGAGGGTCTTGTGCCCAGCGTGATGGATCGACGCTTCGATGCCCCAGGGTTTATTGATCAACACTTGATGCCTGGAACGGAGCCGTTTTTTTATGGCTGCGATGTTTCGTTCCAGGCCAAGTCGGTGTATCGTGCTCTCCTCCGGTCTGCCGTTGTTGTTCGGAAGGATGAGCCTGTGATGGCTCAGGTTGGTTTGCTGGATAAGAAGCTTCGTCATTCTCATGCTGAGGTAGCCAAGTTGAAGGGGGAACTTGAGGCTGCCGAAGCTGCGAGGGAGAGGGCTGTGAAGTCTTCTGAGGAGGCCGGGGCAGAGATTCTCCGACTTACCGAGGTTGAAACTTCTCTTCTCTCTCAGTTGGCAGAGGAGCGGCAGCGGGCTTCAGATGTGGGTTCTCAGGCTGCCATGCTTCTCGCCGAGTCGGAGGCTCTAAAGGCTGAGGTTGCTGCCTTGAAGAGGGAGAAGACGGAGTTGCTAGCTGATGCGAAGGATGCAATTGCGGCTACCGAGGAAACGATGAGGGCTCAAGCTTCAGTGCTAGCTCCTGGTGTGGATATGTCCGTGATGGGGGCCTTCAAGACTGTTCGTGATGGCCAGATCGTTGACCTCGAGTAGCTTTTACCTTTATCTCTTTGGATTTTTCTTTGAACTGTGTTTTGGATATTTTCGGATGGCCAAGGGCCGTGTATTTTGATTTCGGAACACTTTATTTTCGTTTTAATAGTGCTTATTGGCCGTTCGGGAGTTTTGTATATTTCGTTGTTACGTTGTTTTTGGGCCGTCCGGGCCTATCATACATTCCGTTTTAGGCTATTCCGTGTGTATTCCGTGTGTATTCCGTTTGTTTCCTCGGACCGTCGTTTGGTCGGGTTCTTTTGTGGATATCCGCGTGTTTGGGCCTGGGGGGTGATCAGTCCCCCAGTTGCGGCCGTGTTTTTGTTCCGTATTTGGGACACTTAGGAAAATAGAAATAGCTTGTTTTAATGGAATTTTTATTGATGGTTGGGCCTCGTTAAAACCCTCCGTTGGTGGCGGGAAAGAGTAGCCGAGTTTAAAACTTAGATGAGAAATAAAACCTTAGAATTTGTAAACTGGTAGGAGAAGTACAAAAACAGAAATGAGGACAAGGGTGCGACCTTTGTAGGTTGGTTTAGGCGTAGTATCGTCGCAAGTTGGCGGCGTTCCATGTTCTCGGGACTTCGTCGCCGTTGAGCCGTTCGAGTTTGTACGCTCCTTTTTCGATTACAGCCTTGATTCTGTATGGTCCTTCCCAGTTGGGGGTGAGCTTCCCTTCTCCTGGGGTCGGGGGACCGATATCGTTTCGTCGTAAGACGAGATCGTCGGCTGCGAATTCTCGCCGGATGACTCCGTGATTGTATCTCAGGTTGATTCTTTGCTTTAGGGCTAGCTCCCTGAGATGGGTTATGCTTCTTGTTTCGTCAATGAGGTCTCGTTCTGCTTCCTCGTCGTTACCTCCGACCATTTTTCTGGGGCTTGGGTCTCCGATCTCTACCGGGATGACCGCCTCAACACCGTATGTTAGTCGGAAAGGTGTTTCTCCCGTTGTCGTTTGAGGTGTGGTTCGGTACAACCATAGGACCGACCCGAGTTCGTCGGCCCATAGTCCTTTGGCTTCGTCGAGCCGCTTTTTAAGTCCTTTGACGATTATTTTGTTTGCGGATTCCACCTGTCCGTTTGTCTGAGGGTGTTCTACCGAGCTGAAACGGTGAGATACACGTAGCCCCTCTAAAAATTCTCTGAATTTTTTGTCGGTAAATTGGGTTCCGTTGTCCGAGATAACGATCTCGGGGATCCCGAATCGGGTGATGATCTGTCGCCAGAGGAACTTTCGGCATTGGGTTGCCGTTATGGAGGACAGGGGTTCGGCTTCGATCCATTTAGTGTAGTAGTCTATGGCGACGATGAGGTATCTAAGCTGGCCGGGTGCCGTAGGGAAGGGTCCGACGAGGTCGATGCCCCAAGTGCCGAACGGCCGCTCTGCCGATATGGTGCTGAGCTGGTGCGGCGCGGCTTGGTGGATATTGGCGTGCCTTTGGCATTTGTCGCAGTTTTTAACTATTTGTATGGAATCCCGGATAACCGTGGGCCAGAAGTAGCCTGCTCTGATGACTTTTTGGGCTAATGTTTTGCCTCCGACGTGGTGACCGCAGCAGCCTTCGTGGATTTCACGGAGTATGTACTCCGTGTTCTCGGGTTCGATGTATTTGAGCAGGGGTTGCGAGAATCCGCGTTTGTATAGCTGTCCTGCGACAATGGTATAGTTGGTGGCTTCCCCTTTTTTTCGTTTTTCCTCTTTGGGGTCTGGTGGCAGTGTTCCATCGAGGAGGTATTGCAGGATAGGGTAGGTCCAAGAACCCTGGTTTGAGATTGTCAGGTGAGCGTTGTTTGTTGTTGACACGGAGGGTGTCTTAACGACTTCCTGGATTAGCGATTTGTTACCGTGTCCAGGTTTGGTACTGGCTAGCTTGGAGAGTAGGTCTGCTCTGGCATTTCGTTCTCTAGGGATGTGCTGTATGGTGACGTGTTCGAATCCTTCTTTTAGTTTGTTTACCTTGGCGAGGTATTGTTGGAGTAGGGGATCTCGTGTCTGGTAGTCTCCGTTAATTTGGGAACTGACTACCTGTGAATCGGTATTTACTTCTAGGACCTTTGCTCCGACTTCCCGGGCTAAGGATAGGCCTGCCAAGAGGGCCTCGTATTCTGCTTGGTTGTTTGATACTGGAAATTCATATCGTATCGACTGTTCGATCGTGATCCCGTCTTGGTTTTCGAGTATGACTCCGGCGCCTCCGTAGGTGGAGTTTGATGAGCCGTCGACATGTAGTTTCCATGATTCGGGGGTGAGCTTTCCCGGAGTCATCTCGGCGATGAAGTCGGCCATAGCTTGTGCTTTGATCGCATTTCGGGGTTCGAATTTGATCTGGAATTGAGATAGTTCGATGGACCACGCTAGCATTCTTCCCGCTAGATCGGGTTTCTGCAACACCTGCTTGACCGCCTGGTCGGTTCGAACCGTCATGGGATGAGCTTGGAAGTATTGTCGTAGGCGTCGGGAGGCTGTAAGGAGTGTGAAAACTAGCTTTTCTAAGCGTGAGTAGCGAGCTTCCGCATCTTGTAGGACTTTGCTTATGAAGTATACGGGTTTTTGTTCCTTTTTCTCGTTTTCACGGACGAGTGCTGCTGCGAGTGCCTCTTCCGTTATGGAGAGGTATAAGTAAAGTGTTTCCCCTATTTGGGGTTTGGCGAGGATTGGTGGTTCCGCTAGGACCCTCTTGAAGTGTTGGAATGCTTCTTCACATTCCGTCTCCCATTTGAAAGGGGCTCCTTTTTTCATTAGTTTGAAGAAAGGGGTCGCTTTTTGAGCCGATGCCCCGAGAAAGCGCGATAATGCCGTCAGTCGGCCGGTAAGCTTTTGGATGTCTTTAAGGTTTTTGGGGCTTGTCATCTCGAGGACGGTGCGACATTTCTCTGGGTTTGCTTCAACTCCGCGTTGCGTAATCATGAAGCCGAGGAACTTCCCTGCCTCCATTCCGAAGGCACATTTTGCCGGGTTGAGTCGCATTTGGTGCTTTCGTAGGGTGTTCATTATGACTTTGAGGTCGTCGGTTAGTTGTTCGCCGGATTCGGTCTTGGCGAGCATGTCGTCTATGTAGACTTCTAATTTGTTACCGGACAGGTCTCGAAATATCTTGTTAACAAGTCTTTGATAGGTTGCTCCAGCATTTTTCAAGCCGAAGGGCATTACTGTGTAGCAGTACGTCCCGTCCAGGGTGATGAACGTTGTTTTCTCTTCGTCTGGACGGTGCATCGGAATCTGGTTGTATCCGGAATATGCGTCCATGAAGCTGAGGTATCGGTGACCGGATGCAGCGTCTACTAATCCGTCGATGTTTGGTAGGGGAAAGGCGTCCTTCGGACAAGCTTTGTTGAGGTCCGTGTAGTCGATGCACATTCGCCATTTCCCGTTAGATTTTTTCACTAGTACGATGTTGGCTAGCCAGGTCGTGTAGGGGAGTTCCCGGATGAAGTTGGCCTCGAGTAGGGCTTTAACTTGTTTTTTGACTTCGGTGGCTCGGTCTGATGACATTTTTCTTCTCCTTTGTGCTACTGGTTTAGCTTTGGGGTCCACGGCTAGACGGTGGGACATTAGGTCGGGGTTTATTCCCGGCATGTCGGCTGGTGTGAATGCAAACAGGTCTTTATTTTGTTTCAGGAGTTGAGAGAGTTCCTCTTTGAGGTCATATGGGAGGTTCCTGTTAATAAAGGTGTATTCATCTTTGGTTGGCCCTATTTGTAGTTTTTCCATATCTCCTTCTGGCTCTGGCCTGAGTTGGCCGTTTTGTCGGGCATCCAGATCGGCTAGGAATACTTCGGCCACATCTCGGGATTTCTTCCTTAGGGCTAGGCTGGTGTTGTCGCATTCGGCTGCGACTTCTCGGTCCCCGTGGATGGTACCGACGGAGCCTTCGTCGGTTCTGAATTTCATAAGGAGGTATTTGGTAAAGATGACTGCGGAGAAGTCATTGATTGTTTTCCTTCCGAGGATCACGTTATAGGCTGCGGAGTCTTTTAGGACTACGAATTCAGATAGGATTGTCTTCTTCTGGCTGCTCGTTCCTATGGTGATGGGAAGTGTGATTGAGCCATCTGGTTTGAGAAAGTTGTCTCCGAGTCCCGTGACGCCGTGGCGGTGTGTTTGGAGGTTGTCGTTGTGGAGTCCGAGTTTATCGAAGGCTCCTCGAAAAAGGATGTTTGAGTCTGCCCCGGTGTCTACCAGTATCCTTCGTACTAGTCCTGTTCCGATTCTAGCTGAGATGACGAAAGGGGCATCCTCGGCTGAGGTGCCGTGTTGGCAGTCCTCTGGTAAGAACGTTATCGTATTGTCGGCCGCGGAGATTGGGGCTTGGTTCCTTACAGCCATTACCTTGAGGTCTTTCTTCATTGTTAGTTTTGACTTGCTCGATACGTCCTTGCCTGTGATGACGTTTACTATGATGGTCGGATCTTCCTCTGGGCTTTCCCTGGGGGGTTGCTTTTGGGTTCTCGGGTTGCGTCCTTCTCTTTCCGACGACCTGTCTCTCTCCGTGCGTCTCAGTTCTCTGATGATTTTGGCAAATTCTGGGAGTTTGCCGTCTCGTATGGCTTGTTCAAGGGTGTCTTTAAGGTCGAAATAATCTTGTGTTTTGTGACCGTAACCTTGGTGGTATTCGCAGTAGAGGGTTTTGTTGCCTCCTGTCCTTTCTTTGAGTTGTCGGGCTTTCGGAATGATGCCTCGATTTGCTATTTGGTGGTATATCTCGGTAATTGGTGTTGTCAGGGGCGTGTAATTAGAGAATTTGCCTATTCTCGGTGGTCGGCTGGTTGGCCTGGGGTGGTCCCGTTGATTCTCTTTGGGTGTTGGGTTATGGAGAGAAGCCAAATTGCCGCGTTGGGTGTTGCCGTGCTGCCGCTTGTTGGCCGCGACGACCTGGCTGACTTCTTCGTCGTTGATGTAGTCTTTGGCGGTTCTGGATCTCATGCATGGTCCATACCGGTCTGGTGGTGAGGTGTTTGCGAAAATCTTCGTTCATTAGCCCATTGGTCAGGCAAAGGCTTGCGACGGAATCCGTGAGTCCGTCGACCGTTAGGCATTCGTCGTTGAAGCGGTCGAGGTATTTTCTTGTGGATTCCTCTTGTTTTTGTGTGACCCCTAGTAAGCTGATGGGGTGTTTAGCTTTAGTAATCCTAGTAGTGAACTGGGCCATGAACTTTCGTGTAATATCGTGGAAACTGGCTATGGATCCATTTGGGAGGGCGTTGAACCATTTGATCGCTGGCCCGGCGAGGGTTACCGGGAAGGCTCTGCATCGGACCGCGTCGACCGCTCCTTCTAGGTTCATTCTGGCTTCAAAAGCCGTTAGATGTTCTTGGGGATCTTTAGTTCCATCGTACTTCATATCGGTAGGTTTGTCGAAGCCTTTGGGGAGTTTTGCTCTTAGGATTCTTTCTGTAAAGGGTGTAGCTCCCATTATTATATGGTCATTTTTCGTGCGTTTGGTGTTTCGGTCCCTCCGATCTTCGTCTGAGTAGTGTTGATAACTCAGATCTCGAGAAGCGCTACGGTTATGTTTCTTGTTGTATCGCCGTTCTGGCGATTTCTCGTGTCTGTGGTCGCGTGAGGAGCTGCGACCGTCTCTTCTGTCGTGTCGTCGGGTTGGCGACCTACCGCGGCGAGACCTTGATCTGGAGGTTGCATGGCTTCCGTGTTCGTTGTTGTATTTTTCTTTGTTGGTTATCTTGCCTTCGAGTTCCTGAACCCGGAGGCAGAGATCCTGGATGATCTGCGCCGCTTTGTCCCTGGCTTTCTCAGGATGTCGTCGGTCCGTGACGTCGTGGTCGTTCGCGTTTTGGACAGTACTCGCTATTCTCGCTTGGTTCGTGACCTCTCGGTGCTCGGGGGTTGGGTTAATCGGTTGAGAGTCGTCCTGGCTTGAGGGGGTTTCCTCCAGGACGTCCCCCATCGGGCCCAGCTGGTGCAGGGTCCCCACAGACGGCGCCAATGTACGAGATGTCTCCGGTAGAGATGTCTCCGGTACGGTTTGAAGGGTGGATCGGGAACCCGCGGGCAAGGCTGGAACCGGATTGCTTGACTGGAGCGGTGGGGGGGTGGTACCTGCAAAGACACTCCGACGCTCAAGTCAGAATGGATCTGAGAGGTATGAGGTGTGTGGAATGAATCATACCTGAGGGGACTTGGGTCCTCCTTTTATAGGTGATGGTCGTTATCTTATCTTATCTTGTTTGATTAAGATAAGAGAGAGATTTGAATTCGAAAGTTGGTTAGGAGCTTTGAAGGGCCGGTTCTGGGCCTTCGGGTCGAAACGGGTTGTCCCCGGGTAATCGGGTATGTGGGATCCGTGGGTTGGATCCGTAACAGTTAGGATTATTGAGTTTAAGCTGTGGTTTTACTTATTTAATAAAGTTTGTCTTTACTCTGGTAGCTTGTTAGTTTATAAAAATAAATTAAAAAAAAATTGTGGCTGACGCGTAAGTGTCAATGACGCGCACGCGTCATATGTAGGTTCGCTCTCTAGTATAGTGAACAGAGAGTTACGTTGGAACTGTGCGCAAGGGGTGCCTGGCGCACAACCCACCCCACGCGTACGCATCACTAGCTATTTTGCCACTCCACGCGTGTACGTCCGTGAAGCGTACGCGTGGTATGCAAATTCGGCACACTTTGATACATTGAACAGAGAGTTGTGCTGGTATAATGCTGGAATCGTGCGGCTAGCACAACGAGTAATCACGCGTATGTGTGTCCGACGCTCACGCGTCACTTTTCATTTTGGGCCATCCACGCGTACGCGTGGACGACGCTTACACGTCGCATGCCTGTTTCTGTTTTCACGCGCACGCGTGACCTATGCGCACGTGTCGCGTTCGCGCCTTGTTTATGCCTTTCTTTTTTTTTCTTTCTCCTTTCTTCTTTCCTTCTTACATTCTTCTTCTCTCACTTTTCAAAAGTTCACTTATCATTTTTCTTATCCTTCATTTTCTTTTACAAATTGCATTTGCATACCATCATTCGTTGCATTTTTACTTTGTGCATGTTTTTATTTCCTTTTCTAAGTTTGATATTATACTATTGGTGTTGATTGTTTTTACTCAACTGTTGCATATTTCTTGCATTGTTTTTACCATGTAGTTGAGAACCTCATTATTACTTGGCATTAGCGCACCCATATTTTATTTATTTGCATATCTTTTTTTGTGGGTTCTTCTTCTTCTTTCTTCGTCTCTCCTTTCAGGCTGGCCACCAAGAGGGAGAAGGAAAAATTTCTAATTGGGCCACAACAAGTCTCTCCACACAATCTTTGGAGAAAAAACATCAGTTGTAGCCACCCGTCCACTTGCACATCTTTGCATGCACCGAGGACGGTGCAATCTTTAATTGTGGGGAGGTCGATACCGACTTCCATGGGTTAGTCACTTTCTTTTCAACATCAATGTTTAGTTTTCTTTATTAGTTCATTGTTGCATTGCATAATACATTGTATATGTAGTTAATTGTTTGCATGTATGTACTACTTGATTGAAGTGATGAATTCTTTTCAAAGAAACTATTTTATAGCATTTCACTAATTTGAATAAAAAAAATTTTATTTTTGTTGAACTTGCTTGAAGAAATTTATTTTGGAACATAGTTTAGAGCTCAAACACACAAAACCCAGTGAGATTTTGAACCTATTTGATTGGTTGCATCTTATCAACCAATATTTTGTTTTGGTGTGTGTTGTTCTCTCTAAAATTGTGATCTTTGTCTTACTTGATTCTATATTTTCATTGGTTGATGTATGCATACACTTATATGATTGAGGCATTTGTTTCACTATAGCTCACATACCCATATGGCCTTAACCTTTCATTATCCTTTGCAAACTAATGTTTAGCCTTTTTAACCCAATTTATTCTTTATTTTAGCACATCATTAACTCTAAGCAGAAAATAATAATGTCCTTCATTTGAATCCTTGGTTAGCTTAGACTAGTGAGAGTGCTCATGATTTAATTGTGGAAAAATTGGGTTTGGAGATATTTGGTTTGAGAATTAGATGTTGTATATTTTTATAAAAATGTGAAAAAAATATTGAGGACATGTTCATACATTCAATACCTTAGTCATATACATTGAGAAAAATAAAAGAAAAGAAAAAATAAATAAACAGAAAAAAAAAAAGAAAAGAAAACGAGCAAATAATAAAAGGGGACAAAATGCCCCAAAGTAAATGGTGATAGCAATGCATATGAGTTGTACTCAAATTCGGATGCATGAATATATGGGAAACATAGTTAATGGATAGTTAGATTTTGTATGTTGATTACATGGATTGTCTTAAGTTAGGTGAGAAGTTTAGGTTAATTAAGGATTCAGATTTTAGTCTACTTAACCAAATACAATCCTACCTTGACCCTAATCTCATTACAACCCTTAAAAGATCTCTTGATATGTGTATTTGTGCATTAAATTTTTATTGATTGGTAGAAGAAGAGCAAGCCTTAGAAAGCAAGGTTAGTAGAGAATTGAGAGAATCGAACCTTAAACACTTGAGCAATTAGAGTGTATACACTTCCGGTGAGGGTTCGATGCTCGATTCTTTGTTCCCGGCTTTCACGAGCTTTCTTCTTGCAAGTCTATGTGTACTTTATTTTATGATTTGAATTAGTGGAATCTAGTTCATATTTGTTTTTGGAGAATTTGATTTACTTTTATCCAAGTAGGAAAAAGTATTTTTCATTTAGTTGCATTCATATAGATAGGTTACATTTTATAAATTCTACCATTCCTCTTCACTCCTTATAGCTTCTCTTGAGCTTAGCATGAGCACATGCTAATGTTTAAGTGTGGGGAGATTTGATGCACCACTATTTCGTGGTATATTTTAGGCTGAATTGAGTGGATTTTATCCATTATTCTCACACTTATTCATAGAATTCGTATGTTTTACATTTTCCTTCCTAATTTTGTGCTGTGATTGAAAACATGTTTCTTTGGCCTTAAATTACTAATTTTTAATCCTCTCTTATTACCATTCGATACCGTGATATGTCTGTTAAGTGTTTTCAGGGTTTACAGAGCAGGAATGACTTAGAGAATAGAAAGGAAGCATGCAAAAGTGGAAGGAACGCAAGAAATCAAGTATTTCAGAATCTGGTAGTGACGCGCACGCATAGGAGAACGCGCGTGCGTGACTGGTGCATTCGACAGATGACGCGCACGCGTGGCCGACGCCTACGTGTGGCCAGTGAAAAGTTTAGTGACGCGTACGCATGGCAGACGTGTACGCATGACAAAGCGTCACGTGCTGCAGATATCAAAAATCACTGGGGGCAATTTTTGGACTGTTTTTGGCCCAGTTTCAAACCCAAAAACACAAAATAGAGGCTGCAGAGTGGAGCTGGAAGGGGGAATCAATCATTCACACTTTCATACACATTTTAGGTTTAGATGTAGAATTCTAGAGAGAGAAGCTCTCTCCTCTCTCTAGGTTTAGGATTTTTAGGTTTATTTCTTCTTCAATTCAGCTTTCCATCTTACTTTAGCTTAGTTTTCTTCTACTTTTATTTGTTCTAGTACTTTAGTTATTTACTTCTCTCACTGATTCCTTTATTTTGCTAATTTAGTTTATGAGTTCATGTGTTACTCTCAATTTTCATTAATGCATTTTATGTTTCACGTTTCTTATTGTTCAATTGCTTTGTTATTGTTATTTCTTTGCTTTGGTTAGTTTTAGATTTTGCTATGTCTTGTTAGTTTTCTAAGTTTTTATTTTATACCTTCCAAGTTTTTGATAAAATGCTTGGTTGGATTTTAAATTAGATTTTTATGTTCTTAACTTGGATTGATCAATTAGAGACTCTTGAGTTATCGAAATTCTTTTGTTGATTGGTGATTGAGACTTGCTGGTTGGCTTAGGCTTCAATAAATCTAGTCTTCGATTAGGACTTGTGAACTTAAGTTGATTTTACTCACTTGACTTTCTTTTATTGTTAGAGGTTAACTAAGTGAAAGCAAAAGGCAATTACCATCACAATTGATGATGATAACGAGGATAGGAATTCCCATTCTCAATCCTTGCTAGGACTTTTCTTAGTTGTTATTTTATTTCTTTGTTATTTACATTACTTGTCTTTTATCACAAAAACTCCAAAAATACTTTTCCATAACCAATTATAAGTACACTTCCCTGTAATTCTTTGAGAGACGACCCGAGATTTAAATACTTCTGTTAATTTTATTGGGTTTGCTTAAGTGACAAATAATTTAAACATTGATTGAGGTTTACTTGTCGGTTTAGAACTATACTTGCAACGTGATCATTTTTATGAAAATCTTTACCGATATTTTTTCTCCATCAAACATCTCTTCATGTAGTTGTAAAGAAAAATATGGTGAACAAATTCAAACATTTGTTATAAGAAGAAAAAGTCTATACTATAAAAATTTTGAAAATAGAAGATGCAAATGATTTGTATAGACCAATTAAAGGTACAATGAAAACAAATTTTTTACTCACAACTGTTGTAACAGAAATTAAAGATTGAGTTTTAAACATTTTCCAACACTATTTTGAATTTGTACCACTTGGGACATTATTTGACAGAGTGGGCCAAAGAAAAATATTAACAAGTAATTTTTCTTTATACTATTTCAATTATTCTTATTAAAATTAACTTATTCAAAAAAAAAATTACACATTTTTGTTCTTTTTATTATAGATGTCATTGAAAAACTGCATGCACTAGGAGAAGAACAAATAGATGTTAAAAAAAACCACAAAAATACAAAGAATGGAATTGATACTTAAAAGAGTAAAAAATATATATATAAGCAATTCATTTTTCATTTAACAAAATACTAATAATTTTAGGAATATCGTGTTAAA
The DNA here is from genome assembly GCF_059453495.1 of Arachis ipaensis. NCBI lineage: Eukaryota > Viridiplantae > Streptophyta > Magnoliopsida > Fabales > Fabaceae > Arachis > Arachis ipaensis. The sequence goes on from NC_142443.1 coordinate 30,357,779, forward strand.
AGTCACGTTGTAGAGAAATCTCTCACGTCAAATAAACAAAGAAATTACAACACAAACAAATGGCCAAAAAATTGTTGCACTCACATCAACATTGGTTAGTGAATACAAAGGTACGAACTTTTTCAAAAAAATTTAAATCTATTGTTTTTCTTAGTTCAAAGAATTATATTTTATATAATACATTCAAGACATCATTTTTATTTCTAATTTAAATTATTCATGATTATAGGAACCAACTTCGCCAACACTAATATTATCAGACGAAGATTACATATTCATCAAGAGATTAAGGAGAAAGAAAATCATACAAATTCAAGACACATCTTCGAAAGAAGAACATATACATATAAAGATTGAACAAACAACAAAATAGAAAGTGCATACAACTCAACTATTCATAAAGAACATGCCTTTCCAAGAACCTATGACAGAAAGAAAAAAGCAACAACTCTAACAACAACTAATAAAGAAAAAGAAAGATGAGCGCCACATAAGAAGACTAAGTCCATTAACTAAAACAAATGCAAAAATCAAATTACCAAATAAAAAGGTCACTTTGTACAATTTCAACATCCAAATCTTTTGTACTACAAATTATTTTAAATAAAACATCTTTAAAATTTAACTTTAGTTTACATATATTTAATTTAATTTTACAAAACATAGCAATTTTTAATAATTATTATATATTATCATCATCAATTTGTCGTCCGCGCGATGCGTGTAACACCCTAACTACCAAAGCTCACGCTTCCGGCTGTGCGACTCCGATAGCTCGGACATTACGACGACTTTTATATTATTTAATACTAAAATATAAGCCTGTTTAAAACTTTAAACCGCAATACCGCTCCCAAAAATACTTTCGTTCGATAACATACATCCATAGATACCATACAACTTACAAAAACTCATAAAGGATACATCCATATATATATATATATATATTACAAGCATTAACCAATACAATCTCTAACCCTATTACAGAATATATCAAGATACAAGCGAGGGTACAATAAATAATCTAAAGCAATACAGAGCATCTCAACAACAACTAAATAAAATCTTCGTAACTTCTGCGCCCATGTCCTGAAAGGGAAAAAATGTAGGGGGTGAGAACATCATCCTTGAAAGGGTTCTCAGTAGAGGGTTTTTGGAAATTAGTGTAATAGGATACGTGAAGATAACCGCACCAGTGATTAATAACCGTCTTATGCCTCTTTTCAAAAACAACGGTTTACAATAAAAGTAAAGTCGGAAATCTTTTCTGAAAGAAGAACCGTCCAATTTTCAAAAACTCAAAAGCCTTTCAAACGGTTTATCTATGCGGAACCAAAATAGCCTTTCATATTTTATTCCAAACCAAAAACACAAAACCAAAATCAACCATCAGTTCATCTCATTCCAACCACGGCCCTAGGCCCAAACAATCCAACAACAACCAATCACCACAGTCTAACAGAGTCCCAGTAGCAAACATAAATAGGAAGATGCAAGCACAAACAAACAGTTATTGCAAGTAGAACGGTTAGCAATTAATCACATAGGCAAACCAAGTATAATATGCACACCCAAACAATGTCACATAGATGCATATGATGCATGCCTGTCCCTAGTGGCTGATGATATCATCTGTCGGTTATGTAGCCAACCCGACACGTCCTGGTAGCTAACCATGGACAGAAACACCCATCACGGAGCAAGTAGGTTTGAGCTACAACCCCATTGCTACTACCCGCTCAACCTAGAGCCAGTGGAATAACCACTATTGCGGCTACTACCCAGGCGGGTGTTTAAAAGCTCAACCTGGAGCGAGTGGAATTACCACTACTACCGCTACTACCCAGGCGTCACAGTCTCTGACCTGGAGCAAGTGGGACGAACCACAACCCTTGCTACTACCCAGGTATCTCAAGCATATATTCATTCAGTTCCAGCCATGGATCAACATCCATCTCAGCCATACGACTTAAATTCATAATTCATAGTCAGCCATACGGCCCATAACTCATTCAGCAATCAGCCATAAATCAATATTATACACAGCCATTTCGGCTCACGGTTCAATCCAAAACCAGCCAATATTCATAATCATACACAGCCATTCCGGCCCATAACAAAACAGCACTTCAACCATTCAACATCAACAAATTCATAAAACCGGCATTTAAGCCACAAATCACTTTTCTCAAGCCATTTCACTTTGAAATCAAATTTCAACTCTTTTCAGCCTTGGCTTTAAAGATCTCATTTCTCAAATCATCTCAGGCTCATAAGCTGAATTTACTCAAAGTGAGTTCCTTGTTTAAAACAAAGCCACTCTCGGCATTCTCTTTCCAAAACTTCCAAAACCATGGCAACTTAAGGATTTATTTCAAAGTATTCAAAATCACCCATACAACAATGGAATTTTATAACAAAAGTTTCTCGGCAGTGTCCCAAGTCTTTAGGGAAGGTCAACCTATATCAATTCCTTAAAATTCATTGAAACTCTTAAAATCATGGATTCTCGGTTCAAGTAAATAAAACTGAATTTATTATGAAACCGACCATACAAAATCACAAGTTCCAACCCGGTCCAAAAATCAACTCATTTGAAAAGGAACCGGTTCATTTGAATCAAACCACTTTCAGGTTTCTTTTTGGAATCCATTTTTCTAACTCTTCCAAAATGCCTCAAACTTAATTACTCAATCAAAAGTCTAGATTCCTTTGAAATCACTAAAAGCTCCTTTTTATATTGAAATCAATATTAGAGCATCATTCTCTCCTTCAGTGATTCAAACGGTAAAAATAGTTCATTTCTAAATAAGTCAAACTCAAGGCATAAAGTTCACTAAATAAATTAAGCTTGAAAATATAAATATTATCTTAATAAATCAAATAATACAACTTCTCAAATCCAATCCTTTTTAAATAACTTTTTAAACAAGACTAGGATTTTGTAGAAATTTCGGCAGCACCTCCCCTAAAACTTGAACTTTTGCCACCCGGTTCGGGTCCCAACTAAACCGTTTCTCATTCCTTTTCAACAGCTCAAAACCATAAATCAATTCAAAGCAAGATAAATCCAACAGTCGCCTCAGTGGCATATCTCAAGAAAACCATTTCAAAGTCAACTCAATATCAACCGATTTAACTCATTTCCAAAGCTTTAAAGAAACGGTTCAGTAACAAATCATTTGTCCAAGATCAAGTCAATTAAAGTAAACCAGGCTGAATTTAAAAGTGCATTTGACTTTTCACATCATCAAATAATTGACTCAAATCAAATCAATCCTCAATGGATTAAACTCAGATTTCAAATCTTTAAAGAATCACTTCAAAACATTACATTTCACAAAGCTGCACAACAATTCAACCAAACAAACATCCATAATCATTCGAGTCAATCAAATAATACATAAGGCAGATAAATCACTAAATACACCATATCTCACATCAGTATCCATATGTAATAATTCCAATAATAAACTATAGTTTTCGAAAAGTGCCCCTATCTCAAAACGCGAATTCCATAACTCAAACGCGTCACAGAGTCCTTTCCGCCTCAACCCGAAATCATCAACAACCGCAACCTCAGCTTCAAGCCACATCCGCAATAACCATAGCGACATTAATCGCAGCATACAATAATCAGGACTCGATCCCACGCTATCAGAACTCATTCATTAACCATACACAACAAAATACTAACGCGAGGCTCTCAAAACAGGAATACTTACTGAAACTAAGAGAGAACGGTTGAACTGAACCACAGAGCCCTCTGAACCGGTTGGGTGGTGGCCCCCGGCAGTCAGCCCCAAGCAGCAGCGGTGATCTGAACCACACGCAGCGACGATGAAGTTCCAGGAAACTCAACAGAAGGAAAACTCAACTTAAAAGCCTTACTGGCAGTGGAGCTCGGTGGCAGCAGCGGCGTTCCCGGCGGTTGAGGCTCGGCCAGAAGCTCCGGCGGCCAGAACAGCGGCACGGCTTCTCCCTCCTTCGGCAACAACAATAGTGGTGTTTTCCGGCAACCACCGATCTCCGGCATCAGCAACAGGAGCTCCAGCTAGGCACCGCAGAGCAGCAAATCGGCAATGCCGTCGGCCAAGGTGCGACGATGAAGACGCCCTCAACCGCGGTGAAACGCGGCGGCTATGGAAGCTCGGTGGCGGCAAACACCGAATCGGCGCTCACGGCACGACAGCGGCGGAAAAGGGTCCCCTTTCGCGCATCCCTCTCTCTGTGCGCGAGGATGCGACGGTGGCCACGCGACTCCTCTGTAGCGACGGCGGCCACTCCTGTGTTTGGCGCGGCGGCGACTAGGGACTGGGTGCAGCTTCAGTGGCGACGGCGGAGCAGAACAGCGCGGTTCCCTCCTCCTTCACGACCTTCTCCCTCTCGCCTGAGCTCTGACGTGACGGTGTCGCCTTCACGGGCAGCATTGGCAGTAGAAAGGCTTCCTCCATGCCCGCGAGGATGATGGCGGCGAGGCGTGAGGCACGGCAGTATAAGCCTCCTTCCCCCCTTCTTCTTTTTCCCGATTCTACCTTCCCTTTCTTTTCCTTCAGATACTGTGTGTGTGTGTTTAGGTTAGAGGGCAGCAGCTGCTGCTGCTAGTTCAGAGAGGGGAAACGGGTACTGGGTCAGGGTCTTAGGGTTAGAGTTTTTGAATAAAATTAGGGTTAGGGGCATTTTGGTAATGTCAAATAAAGTTGGGAATAATATGGTAATTGAAACCCAAATTAAATCCAACACTAGAGGTATATAGAAAATACTACTTGCTCGTCAATTTTTTACAAATTACTTTTAATAAAATGTCCAAATCAAATAATTAGAAATAATATACTTACTTTCTTCATTTTTCCAAAATAGCAATAGTAATATTTAAAATATTACTTATCTAATCCAAATCGTATAAAATCCTTATTATTTCATAACTATCAACTTTATAATTCAAATATAGAAAATAATCCAATAATTATAAAATTGGATAATAATCATAACTTATCTCAAATTCAATAAATCGAAACTTGCCTTAATTACCTTTAATAAAATAATTTCTGAAATTAAGGCTATAAATAACCATATGATTTGAGACTTGATCATAAAAAGACTTTTCAAAGGTTCTGGGTCTTGCATTCTACCCACCTTATAAAAATTTTCGTCCTCGAAAATTGATACAAAACGAAAGAAATCTCATAACAGTTTATCCTTGAACACATTTAAGGAAGAAGCAAAAATATCTCAACATATAAACATATATACGGTTTTCAAATACTTGGATGGTGGTATGCATAAAGATACAAAGGCAGGAGTGTGATTGTGAAGCAAACGTTATAAGATAGGCTCAATGCACAAGGTCATATGATTTCAATGCCTCACAAAAACTTGAGGTGCCAAAATAGGGTGCAAATCAAGATAGGCGTTCACAAAGCAAAGATGACATGGTTCAAACATGTGATAGTAAAGCAAGGCATCGAAGGCTATAAAACATGATGGGGTTAAAACGGCATGCTTAACATCCACACACTAATCTCATATCAACCTCAAGGCTTCAACTTTCCAACTTCGTCAAGCACTTTTCAACCTCATAGCCAATCATAAGCCTAACACCCGCAAGCTCGTTTGCAAGGGACAAAATACCCACAACTCATCATAACGTTACACACATACTGCTTCACCTTCCATATACACATATCACGTCTTAAAGAACTAACGCATCGCGTTACGTATACGTCTACAAGTCGCACGTGATATCAAACAATTCTCGAGTCTACTCAGAAGGATACAAGATTTAGAACGGAGAAACAATATCAAGGATAATGCTCATGATTTAAGAGAATGTATCCAATTCCCAGATAAACAAAGACGCTCAAGCAATGAAGTTTGCTATAAATAAATCAATTGACAACTTCAAAGATAACCCTTGGATCCAAGAAATGCAATAGGACCAATAAGAAGAGAACCAGCGCCTTAGTTCGAAACAAATTCAAATTGAGTCGAAGAAGTAGGAGGTTTACAGGAAAGAATATCTCGAACCCACGACAAAGCTCACAGAACTCAAGAGCACGATTACAAATACTTTCGGATACATTGTTCATGAAAGAGTCGAAAACTTGCGGAAAAACCACTTTGCAGTCTAGAAGAAAAGTTAAACAACAAACATTCTTCAAGAGAGTAGCAAAAGCATAAATGTGGCTTTACTTCAATACAATTTCATGTTGAAGTAGATTTTGTAGAGTTCCAAAAACAAATGCACACAACTTTGGCTAAGAGCTAAAATATTTCCTCAAATATTTTAGAAAGATAATTAGATGCACAACTTAACCAAAAGCAGTTCATAAAAACTCGGAAGTAATCAAATGCTTGTTCAAAATTCTCAAAATTTCATATTCAAACAAGCGTGTATAACATTTATAGCAAGTACGAAAGAGGAAGTTAAACTCTTTTTAGAAAAGAAACTCCGAAGTAAAAATTTGCTTACAATTTGGTAAAGGAAATAAGTAGTGCGTTACAAACGAACCGATTTCCACTAAACAAGGAAGCTTTCCAAAACCTCATTTAAAATAGCGCATGCCATTTTAAAATAACTTTGTCAAAGTTGAACGATGGTTTCCATTACAATCAAGCAGTTGAAAAATAAATTTAGTTTAGAACTACTTTAAAGAGAATTCAAAACTTCTTTAAAAAATTCAAAACAAGACTCCAAAAGTGTTCTTGAAATCACCATCTCAGAAGGATATTCAAGGAGATTAGAATGTACTTAAAAGGAGTTAAGCCATACCAGAAAGGATCTTAAATCAAGATAGTTCAAACAAGATCCACTAGGCATGAGGCATCAAACAAGATTTCAATTGATTCAAAAGAATACGAAAGTCATAGGAAAATACAACCCAATCATTAGTAATTTCCCAAGGATAAATCTTTGACTAAAAACTCTTGTAAAGACAATGAGAGAATAAACGATGCACTATTTTGAAACGAATCAAACTAACTCACATAAGAATGAGATTCACAAGGTTGGAAAAACCAAGATCAATAGTAATGCTCACAAGATGTAAGAGATCAGTTAAAAACAAGGTCAAGCATGACATTCATGGAGATGGAAAGCTTAAGAGAGAACAAGTTCGCTCATAAGAAGAAAGCCATGAGTCCAACATTTTCAAAAGAACAACAATGGCATAAGCCATGTAGTATGCTAAATCAAACTCAAATAAAAATGAATTAAGTAAAGTTTATCAAACGAAACTCAACCGAGACAAAAGTGGTAAATCCTTTCTTTTCAAAATTTTGAAAAATATCCAAATACATAACCAAATGAAGATGTGCACTGGAGCTATAGTAGAATTACTAGAAAGTCAATTTACTTTTAAAGTAAGTGTAGTTCCGTAAACCAGTAAAAGTACATGCGAGGTATTAGAGATAAATAGTTATTAAACTGTATAAGAAATCTTCAAAGATTCACATATAGATAAGTATACATCTATTCAACAGCAATTTTCATAAAAATCTCAAAATTGGCTGTGATCACTATCAAATAAGAGAAAAACTGAATCAACAATTTCTCTAAGAATGTACTCAAAATCAGGAGTTAAAAGGCACAGCGCATTAAGACAAGTTCAAAGCTATATCAAAGATTACGTGAATCAAGAAGAACTCAAACAGAGAAAGATAGATGTAACAATGATTGCAAACAAGCATATGCAATTAAGATCAAACAAGAATGCATAGGAATAGAGGAATAGAATTGAAGAATCAAACTACTTTTCAAAAGGATTAGCAAACAAGGACTTCAAGTTAGGACATGAAGGAACAGGTCGACTCGAACAGAATTCAAGACACAACTGAATAGCCTCGAGAAATAGTTTCTAACGTTCCCAAACTCGCAATTCGCTTTACTCAAAACTCGTATATCATCTATGATAACCCATTAGTGCTCTCATATACATAATTCACTAGTATTAAGCCGGCCAAACTTAATACCAAGAATTATGCAATGCAAGACTAACGGTGTTAATCAATAGATCGTCATGTGTATAAAGCTCTAATTCTCGTCATTCGATAAGACTATTGCATGATAGACACTCAGAGTATGCAACTAAAGCATAGTCGGTCCATTTCTCAGGCTCTATAGGAAAGACCGCTCTGATACCATAATGTAACACCCTAACTACCAAAGCTCACACTTCCGGCTGCGCGACTCCGATAGCTCGGACATTACGATGACTTTTATATTATTTAATACTAAAATATGAGCCTGTTTAAAACTTTAAACCGCAATACCGCTTCCAAAAATACTTTCGTTCGATAACATATATCCATAGATACCATACAACTTACAAAAACTCATAAAGGATACATCCATATATATATATATATATATATATATATATTATATTATAAGCATTAACCAATACAATCTCTAATCCTCTTACAGAATATATCAAGATACAGGCGAGGGTACAATAAATAATCTAAAGCAATACAGAGCATCTCAACAACAACTAAATAAAATCTTCGTAACTTCTGTGCCCATGTCCTAAAAGGGGAAAAATGTAGGGGGGTGAGAATATCATCCTCGAAAGGGTTCTCAGTAGAGGGTTTTTGGGAATTACTGTAATAGGATACGTGAAGATAACCGCAGCAGTGATTAATAACTGTCTTATGCCTCTTTTCAAAAACAACGGTTTACAATAAAAGTAAAGACGGAAATATTTTCTGAAAGAAGAACCGTCCAATTTTCAAAAATTCAAAAGCCTTTCAAACGGTTTATCTATGCGGAACCAAAATAGCCTTTCATATTTTATTCCAAACCAGAAACACAAAACCGAAATCAACCATCAATTCATCTCATTCCAACCACGGCCCTAGGCCCAAACAATCCAACAACAACCAATCACCACAGTCCAACAGAGTCCCAGTAGCAAACACAAATAGAAAGATGCAAGCACAAACAAACAGTTATTGCAAGTAGAACGGTTAGCAATTAATCACATAGGCAAACCAAGTATAATATGCACACCCAAACAATGTCACATAGATGCATATGATGCATGCCTGTCCCTAGTGGCTGATGATATCATCTTTCGGTTATGTAGCCAACCCGACACGTCCTGGTAGCTAACCATGGACAGAAACACCCATCGCGGAGCAAGTAGGTTTGAGCTACAACCCCATTGCTACTACCCGCTCAACCTAGAGCCAGTGGAATAACCACTACTGCGGCTACTACCCAGGCGGGTGTTTAAAAGCTCAACCTGGAGCGAGTGAAATCACCACTACTACCGCTACTACCCAGGCGTCATAGTCTCTGACCTGGAGCAAGTGGGACGAACCACAACCCTTGCTACTACCCAGGTATCTCAAGCATATATTCATTCAGTTCCAGCCATCGATCAACATCCATCTCAGCCATACGGCTTAAATTCATAATTCATAGTCAGCCATACGGCCCATAACTCATTCGGCAATCAGCCATAAATCAATATCATACACAGCCATTTCGGCTCACGGTTCAATCCAGAACCAGCCAATATTCATAATCATACACAGCCATTCCGGCCCATAACAAAACAACACTTCAACCATTCAACATCATCAAATTCATAAAACCGGCATTTAAGCCACAAATCACTTTTCTCAAGCCATTTCACTTTGAAATCAAATTTTAACTCTTTTCAGCCTTGGCTTTAAAGATCTCATTTCTCAAATCATCTCAGGCTCATAAGCCAAATTTACTCAAAATGAGTTCCTTGTTTAAAACAAAGCCACTCTCGGCATTCTCTTTCCAAAACTTCCAAAACCATGGCAACTTAAGGATTTATTTCAAAGTATTCAAAATCACCCATACAACAATGGGATTTTATAACAAAAGTTTCTCGGCAGTGTCCCAAGTCTTTAGGGAAGGTCAACCTATATCAATTCCTTAAAATTCATTGAAACTCTTAAAATCATGGATTCTCGGTTCAAGTAAATAAAACTGAATTTATTATGAAACCGACCATACAAAATCACAAGTTCCAACCCGGTCCAAAAATCAACTCATTTGAAAAGGAACCGGTTCATTTGAATCAAACCACTTTCAGGTTTCTTTTTGGAATCCATTTTTCTAACTCTTCCAAAATGCCTCAAACTTAATTACTCAATCAAAAGTCTAGATTCCTTTGAAATCACTAAAAGCTCCTTTTTATATTGAAATCAATATTAGAGCATCATTCTCTCCTTCAGTGATTCAAACGGTAAAAATAGTTCATTTCTAAATAAGTCAAACTCAAGGCATAAAGTTCACTAAATAAATTAAGCTTGAAAATATAAATATTCTCTTAATAAATCAAATAATACAACTTCTCAAATCCAATCCTTTTTAAATAACTTTTTAAACAAGACTAGGATTTTGTAAAAATTTCGGCAGCACCTCCCCTAAAACTTGAACTTTTGCCACCCGGTTCAGGTCCCAACTAAACCGTTTCTCATTCCTTTTCAACAGCTCAAAACCAGAAATCAATTCAAAGCAAGCTAAATCCAACAGTCGCCTCAGTGGCATATCTCAAGAAAACCATTTCAAAGTCAACTCAATATCAACTGATTTAACTCATTTCTAAAGCTTTAAAGAAACGGTTCAGTAACAAATCATTTGTCCAAGATCAAGTCAATTAAAGTAAACCAGGCTGAATTCAAAAGTGTATTCGACTTTTCACATCATCAAATAATTGACTCAAATCAAATCAATCCTCAAGGGATTAAACTCAGATTTCAAATCTTTAAAGAATCACTTCAAAATATTACATTTCACAAAGCCGCACAACAATTCAGCCAAACACACATCCATAATCATTCGAGTCAATCAAATAATACATAAGATAGATACAATCACTAAATACACCATATCTCACATCAGTATCAATATTTAATAATTCTGATAATAACTATAGTTTTCGGAAAGCGCCCCTAACTCAAAACGTGAATTCCATAACTCAAACGCGTCACAGAGTCCTTTCTGCCTCAACCCGAAATCATCAACAACCGCAACCTCAGCTTCAAGCCACATCCGCAATAACCATAGCGACATTAATCGCAGCATACAATAATCAGGACTCGACCCCACGCTATCAGAACTCATTCATTAACCATACACAACAAAATACTAAAGCGAGGCTCTCAAAACAGGAATACTTACTGAAACTAAGAGAGAACGGCTGAACTGAACCGGGGCGTCCTCTGAACCGGTTGGGTGGTGGCCCCCGGCAGTCAGCCCCAAGCAGCAGCGGTGATCTGGACCACACGCAGCGACGATGAAGTTCCAGGAAACTCAACAGAAGGGAAACTCAACTTAAAAGCCTTACTGGCAGTGGAGCTCGGTGGTGGCAGTGGCGTTCCCGGCGGTTGAGGCTCGGCCAGAAGCTCCGGCGGCCAGAACAGCGGCACGGCTTCTCCCTCCTTTGGCAACAACAATAGTGGTGTTTTCCGGCAACCACCGATCTCCGGCATCAGCAACAGGAGCTCCAGCTAGGCACCGCGGAGCAGCAAATCGGCAATGCCGTCGGCCAAGGTGCGACGATGAAAACGCCCTCAACCGCGGTGAAACGCGGCGGCTATGGAAGCTCGGCGGCGGCAAACACCGAATCGGCGCTCACGGCACGACAGCGGCGAAAAAGGGTCCCCTTTCGCGCATCCCTCTCTCTGTGTGCGAGGATGCGACGGTGGCCACGCGACTCCTCTGCAGCGACGGCGGCCACTCCTGTGTTTGGCGCGGTGGCGACTAGGGACTGGGTGCAGCTTCAGTGGCGACGGCGGAGCAGAACAGCGCGGTTCCCTCCTCCTTCGCGACCTTCTCCCTCTCGCCTGAGCTCTGACGCGACGGCGTCGCCTTCACTGGCAGCATTGGCAGTAGAAAGGCTTCCTCCATGCCCGCGAGGATGATGGCAGCGAGGCGTGAGGCACGGCGGCAAGGTGTGACATAGTGGCGGCAAGCTGAACGGCGGTATAAGCCCCCTTCCCCCCTTCTTCTTTTTCCTGATTCTACCTTCCCTTTCTTTTCCTTCAGATACTGTGTGTGTGTTTAGGTTAGAGGGCAGCAGCTGCTGCTGCTGGTTCAGAGAGGGGAAACGGGTACTGGGTCAGGGTTTTAGGGTTAGGATTTTTGAATAAAATTAGGGTTAGGGGCATTTTGGTAATTTCAAATAAAGTTGGGAATAATATGGTAATTGAAACCCAAATTAAATCCAACACTAGAGGTATATAGAAAATACTACTTGCTCATCAATTTTTTACAAATTACTTTTAATAAAATGTCCAAATCAAATAATTAGAAATAATATACTTACTTTCTTCATTTTTCCAAAATAGCAAAAGTAATATTTAAAATATTACTTATCTAATCCAAATCGTATAAAATCCTTATTATTTCATAACTATCAACTTTATAATTCAAATATAGAAAATAATCCAATAATTATAAAATTGGATAATAATCATAACTTATCTCAAATTCAATAAATCGAAACTTGCCTTAATTATCTTTAATAAAATAATTTCTGAAATTAAGGCTATAAATAACCATATGATTTGAGACTTGATCATAAAAAGACTTTTCAAAGGTTCTGGATCTTACAATGCGCGGGTCTCATTCTAGTTTAAATTAAAATACATTGTTCAAATTAAACAAATGACTACTTTTTTTTCTATTTGATGATTGTATCAAAGAAATTTTCTAATATCTGGTTTACATGAGGTTGTTTTCGTTTTAAAAAGAGAAAATGACAAATCGATCCCTGATTTTTTTATCTGCAGACATTTTTAAGTCCCTAAATATTTAAAAATATATTTAAGTTCCTAACTTTTTTAAAATCTGGACACATCGATTCCTAAGTTTAATTTGTCCCATTTTAAAAACTCTTTCACGTCTGCATCCGTATCAACTAGGTCAATAGAACAGAGTCACGTTTGATTTTTCCGTTGGGTCTAACAGACCAAATATAAAGGATCGATATATCCAAATTTTAAAAATGTCAGGAACTTAAATTCATTTTCAAATCGTCAATGACTTAAATATCAACAGAACAAAAAGTCAATAACCTATTTGTCTTTTTCTCTAATTTTTTTAAAAAAATTGCATAAAAAGAATTTTTACACATATTAGAGATCAAATTTATGAAAATTTTATCCCAAGGCAACACACACTATATATATATATATATAAGATCGTGACTTTCGTAGCGCAAAATTAAAGCGTTAAAAACGTAATGACATGGCAAAATCAAAGTAACACTAAACTTTTCCTATGAATTTAATATCCTTGAAAGGAACTTAAAACTTTACACCTCCAAGTCTCATCTTTTTAAATAATACATATCCAAGACTTTTTATTAATCAAATCTAATTAAATTGGTCTAACATAACAAAAATCAATTATAGACTTATAGTTAGCATTATTTCAAGTCTTATTATTTAATTTGGTTGGACTTAATTCATAAAAAGAGTTGGATGTGTAGCATTACTCTATTTTTTTACCTCCAAAATCAAAACTTACATACACAAGTCATGAACAACATTCATGAATAGCATTATTGGTTTCTTGTGATTCAAGAAAGCTGACAAGCTCTTGAAGAGGGTCGTTAGCACTAAGGTTAATTACACTACCGACACCTATCTGCTCCTCCGGCCTCGGCCAACCCAACTCTGTCTACTGCCTTTATGTGCGAACGAGCTTTGGCTTTCTTGTGATCGGCTGTCACAGGAACTCTCCCAAGACACCGACATTAGTACCTTGTTATGCAAGAAATTGACAAATTCTTGCAAGGGCTCTTTGAAATTGATCTTTTTTTGTTAGTTCTTCTGCAATTTCTGCTGGAGTAACCCGCACTTCTCCTAAGAGCCCTTCAATCTCTTGAAAGAGATTGTGATGTGAGATTCCAAGGTAGTTGAATGCCAATTGTTTAAAAGCAGAGAAAGTGCAGTATGACAAGTGAATGTGCATGTCCATTCTTCCAGGCCTTGGAAGAGTAGGATCAAGCCTCTCTTTATGATTTGTCGTGAACACGATGATTCGTTCCTCGTTGCAGCATGACCATAGACCATCTGTTGCATTCAATAGCCCTGGAAGTGTTACCTGTTGAAATTATCAATTATTTCATTCTTCATTACCAAAAATGAGTAATTATATAATGAAATAAAAATTGCAAACCTTATTTTCTTCTCCTTCTTCTCTGTTCTGCAGCTCTATACTGCAATCAATATCTTCCACAACAAGTAAGGAAAGGTTATTCATCCGAAGCATTAGATTCTTCAAGTCCAAATTGTCATCTACACCAGCGAGATCTAGATCATAGATATCATAGTTAAGATAATTGGCCATGGCCGTGATGAGGCTAGACTTGCCGGTCCCTGGAGGACCATAAAGCAAGTACTCTCTTTTCCAAGCTCTCCCAGTTTTTTCATAGAACTCTTTGCCATTCAAAAACTTGTCCAAATCATCAATTATTTCCTTTTTAAGCTTAGAATCAATTGCAATTGTCTTGAAACTTATGGGGTGATTGAAATTCATAGCTTCTCTTTTCCAATAACCTTCACATTCATGTTTGTGAAGCTTGGCAACCAAGTTACCTTCTTTGATGGCTTTTCCTCTTTCCAACACATAAGGCAAGTAAGAATTCAAGATCTTCTCTTTGTGTTTCCTGTGAAAGCTTAGCTCATAAGACCTTATTTCTGGTCTCAGTTTTCGCTCATACTATTATGGTATCTGTATACATTACAGACAAGCTTCCACCTCACTTTGACTCCATCGAAATCATCACATACTTCTTGGTTTTTATTAATGACGAATGCGAGTCTCTTATCATCTTCAGATTTTCCTGCTTTAACTCTATGAGCTGATTATTAGAATATCATAATTAGGAAACAAAATCAGGAAAATATCAAAGAAAGATTAGAAAAAAAAATCAATGTACTCTTAGCGTACTCTTGGTCTATATATTGGTAAGAATCTTGTAATCACAGATGAAAAAATATGAATAATAAAAATAATACTTTTCTAAATAATTCTTCGTTTCTTTCCTAAAACTCTTTGTACCATGGTAACACTGAGAGGGTGCCTTTGCTTCCTAAATAGGCCTCTGCAGCCTCATATAATTGGTTCTTTGACAGCCCTTGAAATTCTTCAATCACAATGCTGAGTTGGGAAGAGAAATGTTGTTTAATGCCATGAATTTGTGAGGAAAAAAAGCTTAGGACCTCATGAGGACGAATTCATTGGCGACGCTTCGAATTAGCATAGCTGAGGCTGCAACAGATCTATTGAAGATATTAGTGCAGTGACATTTGATATCATTATTTTTCTATTTTGGTAACTATTGGACATTATTTTGATCAAAATGGAATCTGACGTGGCCTAATTTTTCACTAATAATGAATTTTTGATCAAATGCAATATGGGGTGAGCTAATTTCACCTAAGATCCTAGGAATGATATAGTATAAATATCATGATTTCTATTACAAGGACATTTTCTCATAAAGAGGTTTCAAATTTCAACAGTTTCCCTGCCTACCACGTATATATTGAAGACTTTTCTGGATTGTTAATTTCTGATTTATCATTTAGCCCTTTTATTAACTATGAAATTTGCACACTTTCTTGGTTGGCCTTGATATTTCTAAAATATGGCTTGTACTTTTCAGGTTTATTACCAACTTATGTTTTTTTTCCCATGTTACCACCTTATGATGACCTGTTCAGTTTGAAAAAATCAGACTTATGCCATTTTTCATTTCTGTTGGGTTCTACAACTTGAAACATTCTGAGTGCGAGAAAAAATAAATATTTTTAAAAGAAAGAGGCTCTATTGTGATTTAAAAAAAAATTTCATACATAAAAAATCAATTAGAAAAAAAAAAGAGAAATCTAGCAGCAAAAGCTTGATCACAGTGATTAAATATGATTATATTCTTTTTTTTCTTGATTTTTCACTGTACATGCACAAGATAAAATTCAAACTCCTAACACTTATTAAAACAGACTAATGAATTAACCACTAGACTAATCCAAGTTGATTTATAACATTTTTTTTTAGTAGCCTATTGTAATGCACTAAACTTAAATTATGTTATACTTTTCTTTTTTGTTTATTCAAAATCCTTTTCTTGCACCACTCTTCTTTTTAACTTAAAAAATATTTTTTTTTTCACTACGTTAATACTGTATTGCACAAATTAGGACAGGCTCTAATAGTCTAACTATTATGCTACCTATCTGAATATTAGGACAGGCTCATCATGATAAAATTTTTCAAGGGCTAATCTTTGGTGGTATCAACCAATTTAATTTATAACAAAGCAGAAAAAAAAAAGTGGAATCACAATGTGTTCCAAATCAATAGGGTTGTTTGTTGCAGAAACTTAAGAAGACTTAGCCAACAATAGCAATGATTCAAATGTTCTCTCAAGCTAAAATAACAATTAACTCAATGAATGTTTGTGAGGTGCATCACCCAAAGTTGACAAGAACAAACTATTTAGCAGCCAACCTCATCTTCTGCTTGACCACCCTTGGCTGTGCTTTCCAACTTTTGATCATCTGAAAATGCAAGTTTAAAAAGTTATGACAAAGTAACTATAATTAAGCACCGATAAAAGTTTATGCTTCAAAGGCGTAAAATAAAAATTATCAAGGCCACATAAATAAGTATTGAAAGCAGCATCACTCTTTAAGCATTGTCTCAATAGATGGGGTTGGTTACATGAAACGAATGATGTCTAAATGTTTTATCATATTCATAAATCATATATGGGTTTAAATCATTCACATTTATATCTCTTTTAATAATTTCCTCTAAAGTTTTCTTGGATATCTCTCTACCTCTACCTAGAAGACTACCCTCCCCCAGATCCACTCTTGACTCTACTAACTGGAGCCTCAGAAGGAAAAGGCCTTATTTGAAAATGTCGATAAAGGCCAAAACTAGATTCTACCTTCTAATTAAAAGATTTTCAGATATGATGCAAGAAGTGATATAAATTTAATAGGTTTAGCAATGTTAGAAATCTAGATGTCCTTTGCATCTCAAAAGACAGGTTGTGCAAAACATTGTAAATAAATGGAAACTGTGTTACGGCTATGTATCGAGAAATCTTTTGCGCACTTATTTTGCCTGGTATATGAAGCCAACACACACTCTTCCACCATTAATTGGGGTATGGGACCGACATATAAGGGTGTATGTCAGCTACTCAGCTCAATGTACAAGATAAGAATCGGCACAAATAACACAACTCCTACAGTCCTATGTATGTATAAGGATATGTCTTACCACTATCTTCTGGGACATCAGAAGTCCACAAAGTAAGGTTGTCTCTTAAAAGTTGCATGATCAAGGTACTGTCCTTGTAAGAGTCCTCATTCAGGGAATCCAGCTCCAAAACAGCATCATCAAAGGCTTGTTTCGCAAGGTGGCATGCCCTGGAGAAACAAAGATAGACAACATAAGAATCTGCCACTACTTTTGTTTGTTCTCATAAGCAGAGCAATTTCACTATACCTTTCAGGTGAATTCATTATCTCATAATAAAACACTGAGAAATTTAGAATTAGACCCAGTCGGATAGGATGCGTAGGTGGTAATTCACTCTCGGCAGTTGTAGCAGCTGCCTGCAAATAATCGTTAACTCAATAGTTTCAGTCTTCAGTGCTGAAAGTTGTGAAGCTTTCTCCGTTATTCACGAATAATTTGAAATACGACCTTGTTTGGGAACAAGAAAAGAACCCAGACAAACATAGCATGAAATGAAAAGCTGGTGCAAACTCCAACAATTATGACAAGAAGTAAGCCTGATGAATGGACTTGCAAATATTTCCAACCAATACAGATTTAAGAAATATACCCAAATACTAAATTAACTTATAACTGTTAACTGCAAATCTTATGGTGGCTCAGTGCACTCAATTAAACAGATCAAACTTAAGCAGAAGGAAAATGAAGAACATCCAACCTTCTCCAATAAGCAAAAAATATGAATGGGGAATTGAAAGTATAATCAAGGTTGATGTAGAGGAAAATGAGCTTCTAATGTATGTTTGATAATGTTACAAGTGATTCTACTTAGGTAGTTAGAAACATAGCGGTGCACCACTGATAATGTTTGCCAACTCTCTACCTGAAAATTTCTGGATTGAAGATTAATTTCCATTAGCATAAAAATATGAAAACTTGGCATAGAAACTATCACGTCTCTTACACCTAATCTGCCTCCCAAACAGAGGTAGTTTACTCATTCCATCAGTATAATCGGAGCTTGATTTTCTGAGACTGCAAATAGCTTTCTGTATCATGTGAAGTCCTACTTCGGTCTAGAAGATATCAACTAGCTAAGCAAAAGGTTCATTGGGGAGAAACAAAAGAATCTCTTGACTCTTGCTGTTGTTCGGGGAGGGGGCAGCGTCAGTTCCATAACAGCCAAACAACTTGAGAAAATTATGAAAGATTAACATATGGACCACACCCTCATAATGCATAAAGAAAAGTGAATTCAGTACTAGTTGCAAAGTTAAATAAACAAACGTGTGGAGTTCCCTAATCAGGCAAATAGCATAGATCAATAAAAACGTTGAAAGTAACTTCAAATTTGCAGAGGATTAATTCATATCATACGCCAATTACATCATACCTAATTCAATATTTCAATATAAACACAAAAACGTTCAGATAAACTCAAGCCTTAATTAAAGCATGGTGTACAAGGTAATCCCAAGTGGCAGGATCTTATGAGCCAAAATGCGGATGAATCGGAAATGGATCCTCTCGTGAAGATTTCACATGACTTGGTCCTATTTTGATGTTCACTATTAACCATTAATGAGGAGTCCAAGTATGGGATGATAAGAGAATCTAATAAAAATCAAAACATGATCAAATCATCTGAACTTTTCAGATGAGGAAATCCATTTCCAAATGAAATCATATCTCTCTAACCTTCTAACACAAAGCTGTGAAAGGATGACAATTTTTCTGATAAATTCAGGACTATGAAGCTTTGCCTTCAACTCATATTCTAATAAACATCATTTCAATTTTACATCTTGTGCTAAAAAAGGAAATTCGGAAATTCATTCCAACCTAATTAAGTGAATAGAATACCTCATATGCTTTAAGTGACTGATCTGCCACCTCTTTTTTCTCATCACCATCTTTAAATTCCGCTAAATACCGATAGTAGTCTCCTTTCCTGCATCAAATCCAAAACTCAAAAACAGTACATAAACTGCCATAATCTAACACATAACAAAACATAACAACTTAAAAAACCACTCCACCACAAACAATTCTGCTTAAGTAGAAGTTTTGGCAGAACCAATTTAGTTAAAATTTTAATTTTGATGAAAAGTGATTTACTTTGTTAGCTCCTCTAAAAAGTGGTTCCCACATAAAATAAAATATTTTCACTTCTGACAGAATCAATTCTAGAGGCATGGATTGATATCACAAACTAATACGCAAACATACACGAAAACCAGCCAAAAAATTTTACACACACTAAAAAGAAGGCATTACATTACATTTTATAGTAAAAAACAGTGGACTCAGCAACATTAGTGGATGGGATAAGATGCTCATCTAAGACAATCATAATGTCACTGCAAATTTTCGAGAGCTCCAACTCCACCTTGTGCATGTATTCCCTTATGCGCTTTGCATTTACCTCATTGCCCCTTGACTCTTCCTTCTGCTCTATCTTTGACAGGATCCTCCATGAAGCCCTCCTTGAACCCACCACGTTCTTGTACCCAACAGAGAACAGGTTCCTCTCTTCCACACTCAGCTCAACGTCAAGCTTCGCTACCTTCTTCATGGCCACCACCATTTCTGCATCACCAACCCCATGTTGCACACATTGCACAAACTTTGAAAAAGATTCCAAATTTTTGTTCTTTTTTGTGGCTTTTGCATAAATGACTATGTGGGCATGTAAAAAGTGAAGTATGAGGTATGAGTGTAATTAATGCATATGGGTGGGAAGAAAATTAAAAAAAAAAAAAAAAAACGTGAACCTTTTTTGCAAAGACAAACTTTATCAGATAAAAGGAGTCCTTGAAGAAAAACAAAAAAGAGAAAGTGGGTAGTTTTGGAAAGTGCTGAAGAAATGAATGAAAGTGCAATGAAGCATAAAATGGAAGAATCTGAAACAGTGTCCACACAGAGAGAGAGAGAGAGAGAGAGAGAGAGAGAGAGAACCATCATAGCGTTCAGCTTGCTCAGCTAGCTTAGCTATGTAGACGAAGTTCTCACGGTCCTTGGAAGAGGAAGCCATTGTTGTTGTTGATCTGAGCTTGAACCTGTTGTTCTCTCTGGTTCCACTATCTCACTCTGCTCCCAGTGTAGTTAGACTTGAGAGAGAGAGAGAGAGAGAGAGAGAGAGAGAAAGAGACAAAAGAACAAGGAAACAAGAGTTTAAAGAGAGGGGGGACCAAACTCAAGAAGTTACAAGTGGAAGGGAAACGGTTGATACGGTTTTCAGGTTTTGAGAATTTATAGGTGACCGGCTATTAACGGTGACACAGGGAGAAAGAAATTAAAATGACATACTTTGTTATTTTTTACTTATTAAATTTTAGCTATCACTGATGTTCATTGTTGTAGCAGAGTAGCAGTTATTAATCCTTCCAGATCTTTCTCAAGGTTTCTCTTCCAATAAAACAGAAGGCAAAACGAAGGCAGGGGAACCGTCAGATTGAAATACCAAGTGGCCATCGAACGGAGCCCCATCACCCACCAATGTCTTCCAAAGTAATTACCCCACTCGCCACCTGACAGCTAACACTTGCCCTTCCACAGTTCCACTTCTCACTTCCCTCCCCTTATCTTCCTCTCTTCAATCTTCATTTTCCTCTCCAAAATGGCCACTGTCTTTAGAACCCCCATTCTCCGGCCAGTTATCCTGCCGCCGCGCTCCTCCTCTTCTTCCGCCGCCGCCGCCACCAAGCCCTCATGCGTTGCCTTTCCCTCTTTCAGACAAACTGCTACCCGCAGAAGGACCACTTTGCGGTTCCCTTCAATTCCTTCCCTGCGCTTCACGAAGTTCGCCCCTTTCGCTTTCGAAGGAGACACCGAGGCCTCGCCTCAAGTTCAAGAACCTGAGCTTCAGCTTGAGGTGAGTTTCAATTTGGAATTAAATTTAAGTTCTTTTTTTGTTTCCTTTCAAATTTTGTGCGGTTGGGTGAAATTGTAACCTAGTTGAATTTTGGATTGCAAAATTTCTTGGTTTGAGAAGGACTGTATTGGAATGAGAGACTTTTATGTTGACTTACTTTGAAGTAGTGTGTATCATACTTTGCATTTTGTGATGCTATATAAAATTGAGGCGATATTCAATGGTAAATTGATAATATATGATAGTTTTATTTTAATTGTTTATGATACCTGAGGAAAGCTATCATTTTGGACCGTTCCAGAATACAAATTTATTTTGGGCAAACTGTGACTCTGAAATTATGAACTTTAGATTGTGGTTGGATAGATTATTTTGAAAAAGGAAAACAAAAATATTCTGGTTTTGTTCTTTTAAGAAGCTTATCTAAGAATCACACACAATGCATACCTATCTTTGATATTTGCAACTTTGATTATCTCGGATAAAGAAAATGATGAGTCAAGAGTTTTTAGGATTAGTTGATTTTCCATGTTCTAGCTCAATTTTCTGGTGAACTCTTGTAACAGGATGGTGCTGTTGATGTAGAGGACAGTGCTGGCCATAATGAGGTTAGTGAGGCTGATGAAAGTGAGGAATCTTCACCCTTGCAAGAGTTACTGCAATCTTACAAAGAAGCGGTAGCTAATAATAATGAAGCCATAGTTGCCGAGCTGGAATCATATTTGAAGTCCATTGAAGATGAGAAAATAGGTCTTGAAAGGAAAATAGCTTCGTTATCTGCAGAGTTATCAATAGAGAAGGATAGGATTCTAAGGATTAGTGCAGACTTTGACAATTTCCGGAAGAGAACCGAGAGAGATCGCCTTTCTCTGGTCACTAATGCACAGGGGGAAGTTATGGAGAGCTTGTTGCCTGTATTGGATAATTTTGAGAGAGCAAAAACTCAGATCAAGGTGGAGACAGAAGGAGAGGAGAAAATAAACAACAGCTATCAGAGCATATATAAACAGTTCATGGAAATTCTTACTGCACTTGGAGTTGAACCAGTTAAGACAGTTGGAAAACCCTTTGATCCATTGGTAAGTTGGTAATCAGTTTATTTTATTTTATTTTATTTTTATTCCCAGGATGTCAAACAAATTTGACTTTTCAATTGAGGAGAAAATCTTATTATCATGTAGGTGATAATGTTTTGTCCAAAAATAGAATATCTCCCACCCTCTTTTTTTCTTTTTAAATTTTTAATAGTAGGATAGTTTTGAAACAGTTAGTATTTATTTAAGTTGTGTTAGTAGTTTAGTAAAAAATACCCATACACTTGCCAGTGTAATTGTCAATTTCATTTGGGGACACTTTGCTCTTATCCTGTCTGGTTTGTTGGTTTGAGATGAAAATGGAGTCCAAGGTATTTTAATAGCTTCCATTGTTTGAATTGCTTAAATTTTAGTAGGATGGAATAGTTAGTGACGGAATTATTTCCTCCCGATTCCATTACAATTTCCAATTTTTTGGTCCTCCCGATTTGGGTGTCTTGTGATAGAACCTATTTTTTTTATTGAAACAATTAAGTAAAAAAAATTACTCTATTTTCCTGTTCCATTACACAACCTTGTGTTCCATTCTCCTCTACTGCATTACTTACCATTAATCCAAACATATTGAGTTCTGTTTGACTTGTTCAATATGATTTGTCTTCCTTGGATTATCACTGGGATTTTGAAGTTCTTTTCTCCTTATATGAAAATTATCTCAATGTTTTAGAAGTATATTGTTGGCCCCATCATTTCTTCTGCATTTTGGCATAATGATGTCATACATGATTGATGCAGGCACAGAAACCAGTTGGCTCGAAATTCAATCAACTTTTTCAAACACTTAATCAAGCTTATTCAGGTTTCATGAAGACCTGGATTCGTTTTTAACTCGGCAATTCTTGATTATTTTGAGCCAACTTGGTGAGTCTGAATCTGTATGACAAAATTGCCAAAAAAGGAGAGCATTGTAGCAAATTATGTATGTGAATCTCAACACATATTTTTAGAGAACTATTTTTAGCTGGCTGCTATAAGATTATAGAACTTTGAAATTGCTTGCATCAGCCACTTCATTGAATGAAACGCAATGCATTAGTCTCTTTGAATATTTCATGTAGTGATCTTCAGAGGTATGAAAGACTGATTGATATTCATGATAAATTTTTCTGATAAATTATAATTTGCAATTTACTTGTAAAAGCTACATGAAGCAATTATGCGCGAGGATTCAACTGAGTTTGAGGATGGCATCATAATCCAAGAATTCAGGAAAGGTTTTAAACTTGGTGACCGACTTTTGCGACCATCAATGGTGAAGGTATCAGCTGGTCCGGGACCTGCAAAGCCTGAGCAAGCACAGCAAGAGGAGCAAGTCGCAAGTGAAAATTCTGAGGCTCTTAAAGAAAACAATGGTAGCACAGAAACAGAGTCTTCTTGAAAGGTCAAAAGTCACCTTTTTGCCTGGATTCAGTTTTGTACAAGTATGTCGGTTAAATCTAGAGGAACATAATGTTGGATGTTACTCAAAGAAATGTTTCAGCCAATTTTTCTTTCAAAGAAAGTATTATCTGTGAGGTTTTGAATTCTGATTTCAGATTTCAGATTTTTCAGCTTTCATGGCCTTGGTAGAGAGATGACTAATTTTTTACGGAGTTACTGTTTTTCTGCAAGGACCCTGAGTGTCACAAATTTGCAACTGATGAAGTGCTTTGTACCATTTGTTAGGAGTTTAATAGCATGAACTTTCAAATCATTCGATTAAAGGTCATTATGATTTTTTGACAATTTTTTCACCACATTACTGTTGCACATTTCAAAGCTAAAGAAATATTGCATGATGTAGTGGTATGAATTTGGATTCCTGTTAATATTTGGCGTTTTAATGATGAAACAACGAGTGATGGTAATTATAAACTGTGTGTACCCCCGCGTGTGCTGGTGCGTCTATCTTTTTTATTTTATTTATTATCCAAGAAACTAAGAATCATTTAATTAGTCAATTCTATATCATAATCGGGTTATATCACGTTCATATATTATAGTAGGAGGGGGAACAAAGAGGTTCAGTTGGAATAAGACGAAATCATTTTTATTACACACTATTATTTGTTAAATTTAAATAATGAAACACCATATTAATCTATTGAATTGAATTCTACTTCTCTTCATTATTTGTCATCGATCTATATAGTGCTTGTAAGTTGTAACACTTGCGGGTGAAGGATTGTATATAAGGGATTACAATATTTTATTTCAAAATAATTGAGTGAAATTATGATTTTGCCAGATATGTTTTTTTTTTTTGTTTTATTATTTTTAATATTTTTGGGTATAACTGTATAAGCCAGATATGTTTTTTAAACTGTATGCCTAATACTTTGTTTGGATGGAAGATAGAAAATGAAAGGAAAGAAAATGGGAGAAAAGAAAATAGAAGGAAAGAAAATGAAAGGAAAAGTTGATTTTTTTTTTATGTTGTTTGGATGAAGAGAAAATAGATGGAAAGAAAATAGGAGAAAATTTTTCTTTTGTTTGGATAGAAAGAAAAGTAAGAAGAAAGAAA